>NW_006159939.1:2496811-2498298 GCF_000334495.1 Tupaia belangeri chinensis | reverse complement strand
TTTTTTTTTTTTTTTCCCTCCTTCTTTATTTGAGAGAAAAGTAATCTGCCTGGTGTGAGTTTTAAGCCATTAAGCCACTGAATCTGGGACTCAAACTGTGGTTGACTATGTGGAAGTCCAGCGACATAACCATTACACCATCTGCTGGTCCCTCTTCTCTTTTAAGACCCTCCTTCTATACCAGTGAGGGAGGAAGTCAAGAAGAATATGGATAGGCCCTACTGTGTTCCCTCCCTTGGGGAACAGCAGATCGTATCCTTTCATGTACTTACATTCTTCATCATACCGAATGAGGCACGAAATAGACAGTTTTCAGGACTAGCAGATGGCATAATGCTTATGTTGCTAGGCTCCCATGTAGTTGACTGTGGTTTGAGTCCCCTACCCAGCAGCTTAAAACTCACACCGGGTGTATGTATGTGTGCGCCCAAGATCCCAAGAGGAGAATAGAGGAGAAAGGTTTGTGGCAAGGCCATCCTCCCTTAGGGGTGATTTCTTGCTTTCTGTCTTTCTGGTGAGTGCATGCACCCTATAGCAAATATCTCTCTTAAAAAAAAAAAAAAGACAATTTTCCCTATTTATTTAGGTTTTTATTTCTGAAATCTTCCATATCCCATACAACTTTGATTAAAGAAGTTTGTTATGCATTTCTCTTGCCAATCTTCCTTTTGTTATGGGAATGTCAGCCATGACATAGGTAAGGAAAGGGATCACACCTTTCTGCTCCTACAGTAGCAAGAGAGATGACAGATTTTCATTTACATATATACCTGGTAGTTGACAGAAAAATGTAACTCAAGGACGTAGTTAGAATTTAGGATGTATAGACCATCACAATAGGCAAAGGAGGGAGGGAAATGACATTTATGAAGGAAACAATTTTTAGGACGATAAATGCACTTTTAGGAGAATAGATAGGAGATATGAATGCTTAGTGACAATATCTGTTAAGGTCTTGACTTCTCATCCTTGGCTATAGGAACCTTCTCTGGGTGCAAAATATCCAAGGAGGAAATTTATGACACTTGAATTCTAGGGGGGATGCTTGCTTTTAGGTGAATAAGGAGTTCAGGACAAAAGGCAAAATAAAACAAAAACAATTATTTGCATTTTCAAAGAATACTGCTCACGAGAATGGAAGTTAATCTGGGTACAGCAATTGATGTGGCAGTTTGTGGGTTAGAATGTATTTGTCTAGGTTTTAGTCAAATCTGATAACACATTCTCCTCCTAGATAGTAGTGGCATTGTTTTCCCTAATTAAATTTCCTGAGTATCAGGCCAGCATTCCGATTTCTTCAAGCACTTCCTTTCTCAATTCCAGTTCATCATCCACACCTTGAAACTTTCAGGATTATATTATTTGCTGATATCTCATTTTTTAAAAAAATTGTAAATGAATTCTCTCTTCTTGCTTCAGATGACAAATTTGTGCTTATTTTATGTCAATCAACACTTCTTTTGAATGAAAACTTAGTATTTCTTTCA
>NW_006159939.1:2496068-2496610 GCF_000334495.1 Tupaia belangeri chinensis | reverse complement strand
CAATCATTTTTACTTAAAGAAGTATATGTTAAAAGAAATCTTTCTTTTCTTTACTTTCATGTTGCCCTAGATTTGTGGTGTGTTTGGCCTAATGAGGATCACAAACTCCTAATTACTTTATTCCTGCCAAAATGAGAGAGTTAAGTACTAAAATAGAAGTTAATTCAAATGCATAGAAATTGCTCAACCAAAAATTTGCATCCTATTAGTGGGTTGTGGACATTGTCAAGTCTAAAATATATCCCAAGTCTGTTTATTTCTTTGAATCTCAAATATTAATTTTTTAAAAACCAAATCAATTCCTATTTGTACTAGAGTAACTTCCTGATTTATGCTTTGCTACCTTTCCTTTATCCCTATAATCAATCTATTTGTCTTGTAGTATAGACAAAGTAATATTTAAAAGATAAGAGGATCTGGGAACCAGCAGTTAGCGTAATGGCTATGTCGCTGGACTCCCACCTAGTCGACCGCGGTTCGTGTCCTGGACCCGGTGGCTTAAAACTCACGCTGGGCGCGTGTGTGTGCGTGCCCAAGATCCC
>NW_006159939.1:2480284-2495991 GCF_000334495.1 Tupaia belangeri chinensis | reverse complement strand
CTGTCTGGCGAGCGCATGAGCCCTATAGCGAAAACCCCCCCCCCCCAAAAAAAAAAAGATAAGGTGATCTGAGACTGGCAGGTGGCATGGTGGTTAAGGCACTGGACTCCTACATGGCCAACCACAGTTTGAGTCCTAGACCTGGTGGTTTTGTTCTCACTTTCCTTCTCTTTTTTCCTATCTCTCTGTCTCTCTAGTGAGTGCATGCACCCTATAGCAAAAAATCTCTCTCAAAAAGAAAAAAAAATCATACACAGCCTGTTGTCCTTTTAAGACCAAGACCTAAATGCTCACTCTTTTCTTGTCTTTTGCTTCTCAGCTTTCCAGGTATATTTGAACACCTGAAAAGCAGTTGCTTTTCTTGTTCTAGCAGGAAAAAAAGCTAATGGGAAGAATAGTATTTGCACTGAAGTAAGTTTTTGCTTAATTTTCCATCTTACTTTAAAGAAAAAAGCAAGGAGATTTTTATAAAAGACACATGTAAGATGCTTAAGGATGCTGAATGATTTAATTAAGATTCACAGTTATTTCTTTTGAATAACTTCAGTTGTGATATAGATCATTAGTTCCCTAGTAGGTTTTTTTTTTTTATTATGGTCATATTGCTTTATAGTAATACTATTAAACTAATGTCCTACAACATAAAGGGGAATTGGTTTATTGAGGCTTTTATAAAGATTAATTTTAGTAAAATGGTTCTTTTACTTCTTTATTGCTTCTGTACTATGGCTTAGAAAAACACAGAAACCTGGTGAGTAGAATTCCATCTTGGCTATAGCCTAGACTTTTGCTAGGCTTTATTTACTTTACATTCTTTGTTCTTTCGTGTTTTTGTTTTGTTTTGTTGTCTGGCTACTGTTACAAATACTGTAAATGGTGCCAGCAGTGGTGGTGTAATGGCAACACAAAGCTGTGTGATTTTAGACCCACATAGGAAGGTTCTGGGTTCGCTTCCCAGGTCTCTCTGTACGTGTCGGGTGTGTGAGAATGTATAGTGATCCATGCTTGCTGAGACTGGGGTAGAGAGCTGCAGGAGGGCCTTGCTGGGGGTGCTTCTCTCTCTTCTTCTTCCCTCATTCTTTTCCTCATCTCTGTCTCTTTTTCTCAGAGAAGAATAAATAAGTAAACTCTAAACATTTTAATAAATACCGTAAGTGACCATTTTCCAGAGTTCAGGAATTCAGGAATCCTCCCCTCCCTGTCCCAATACATGAAGAAAGCAAGCATCAGGTTCCTATAACTGCATTGGAGCCAGTAAAATGCATTGATTCCTCTTTGCCACTAGATGTCCCTGTATAGATGTACCTGTTACTTCAGAGGCTTCATTAAAAAGACACCTACAAACTCACAGCGATGTTTGTTACGCCTAAAACTTTTTTCTTACTCTAAGCTAGCATTCTTGTACTGAGCAGATGTTTCTCCTTTCTTTCTGGAGTATTAATTACAGCGGACTGGAAAGGACTTGAACTAGCCAAAACACAAGTACAATTAGGTTTAGTCATAGGCGCTAATACATGTATCTATTAATTTACTCAATCTAAAAAATTTAAAAGCCTTACAGATACAGGGTAGCTTTATGGAGAACTTTAAGTATGCTAAAATGAGGAGAGGATGGGGTTTGAATTAGATAATTAAAATGACAGATAATTTGAAGTTATATTTGGTAATAATTTTTTAATATTTTTTAAAATATGAGAGTGGCTGGTATTCAGGGAATTAATGAAAATGTCAATATTAGACTCATGTAGATAATATAGGTCCTTAAGAGAACTTGGAATTGTTGCAGTTTCTTGTACAGCTTTTTAACCTATAATTCTTCTCTGTTTTCCATATTTGACCAACATTGACCATGAGCTATGTGACAGGATAGTTTTACTTGAGTTAATTTCATAATTTGTTTTTAATTTTTAGCTCTCAGTTTACCTTTAAAGAAAGTAGGTGATTGAAAGTTTTGATTCAAAATGTCTGTTGCCCAGTTTTAGGTGGTATGGATTCATAACATTGGATTTGAACCATAATGGGATAAATTCTTTATTGTGCTCTTGAAATGATTAGAGTCATGCAATAAATTTTCAGTAGAAAATACTGTCAATAATTTATTTAAGTATTAACCTATTTTATACTTAAATTGATTAAATTTTTTTTTGGAAATGATGACGTATTATCATAGATTATTTCAAAAGGGTCAGACCTTGCATTTGAAATAGGTATTCCTTTATTAATTGAATATATTTTTCCAATTTTTTGGTTGGATAATCTTTTATTTTTTGTAATATTGATTTACTATTTCATGATATGTTACTTCTTATTAACATCGGCATAATATAGGGAAATAAGAAACAAAATAAATGAGCAATAACCAAAATTAATTAAAATTTTTTTTGAAGAAAGAATTTATATTTTGGGGGTTGTTTTTGTGCAAACATTCTTTTCAGTGATGAAGAAAAGGCACAAGTGGAAAACTAGTCTTCTGTTTTCCTTAATGGAAAGTGACCTTTATGAAAAGGTGATATGTGGGCAAGTTGGGAGAATGGGAGATTAACTAAGGCAATTATCATATAGTTAAAATAGTAAGAACAGTTTTACAACCTAGAAGCTGGAATATTTGATAACCCTGGGCAAAATTCTTGAAAATAATCATTGAATAAAGTTGGTAAGTCCTTTAAAGAAAGGAAAACTTGATAATTAGAAGACGCATGTGGAATAAAAAGGTCACTTAGGTGTTAGAAGGTGGAGAAATCAGAACCCTGATATGTTGCTGGTAGGAATGTGAGGTGGTGCAGCCAATTTGAAGAAAACTCTGGCAGCTCCTCAAATGATTAAACAGGCATGCCGTATGACTCAGCAAACCTACTCCTGATTATATGCCCAAGAGAAATGAAAACATATGTCCACACAAAAACTCGCACTTGAATGTTTACAGCATCATTACTCATATAGTCAAAAGATGGAAACAACCCAGATGTCCGTCAGTGGATGAATGGATAAACAAAAAGTGGTGTACTCATACAACAGAATATAGTTCAACCATAGAAAGAAATTCAGTACTGACACATGCTAGAAAATGGATGAACCATGAAAACATGAAACTGAGTGGAGGAAGGCAGTCACAAAGGACCGTATACTGTCTATTTCCATTTATGTGAAATGCCCCAAATAGACAAATCTATATAAACAGAAAATGGATTAATGTTAATTAGAGCTGACAGGAAGTGATGAATTGGGCAGTGACATTTAGGAGTATGTAGTGTCTTTTTTGGGGTGATAAAAATGTTCAAAAATTGATTGTGGTGATTGTGATCGTTACATAGCCCTATGAATATACTATAAAACATTGAATTGTATACATTAAATGGGTAAATTGTATGATATGTACATTATATCTCAATATAACTGTTAAAAGAAGGACAGGCATGCATTTGTCAAGAACACAGATAGTAGAGGTTGGAGGAAGTTCAGTTTAGTTCTAGACCTCAGGTTTGTAATGACAGCATCCAAATCAAAGTGTGAGTGGGAAAGCCAGGATAGAAGTCAGCTGTGAATCATTCTCAAGTACTCTTCCGGAAATCCAATACAGAAACCTATATGTAAACTAAATCACAGTGGAGTTGTTTAGTTTGAAATGGATGTAGGATAATGAGATCTGGTATTCTGTAGAAAACTGCTAAAATAAAAAAAATCTTCCCTAACCTGAAGCAGCCTTGGAGTCATCTCTGGGGAGCCAAAAATTTATGGAAAACATAGCTGAAGAATCTCTCACAGGATGTAAAGGGTATTGGAGTTCCATACTAATCACAACTTGCTAGTTAGGCAACTCTAGACAAGTCACTTTATTGCTCTGGATCTTTGTTTTCCCTGTGTGGAAAAGGAAAGGGTAAAGTAAGATGATTTTTTTTTTTTGAGAGGTTTTTGCTATAGGGCACGTGTGCTCGCAAGAGAGACAGAAAGTGAGCAATCATCCCCCAGGGGGGATGGCCAAGCTGCAATCCCTTCTCTTCCATTCTCCTCTCGGGATCTTGGGCACGCATGCACGCGTGCCTGCTGTGTTTTAAGCCACCAGGTCCAGGACTTGAACCACGGTCGACTACATGGGAGTCCAGCGACATAGCCATTATGCTAACTGCTGGTCCCATAAAATGATTTTTTTAAGGCTGTTTTGGATTCTGATACTTTTGAATTCTAGATTAAGTCTTGATAAAGTCAGATATATAAAATCCTAGGTTGAGAATAGAATTTGGCTAAGGCTTATATAGATAGCTATGGCAAAATTAAATT
Organism: Tupaia belangeri chinensis; assembly: GCF_000334495.1. NCBI lineage: Eukaryota > Metazoa > Chordata > Mammalia > Scandentia > Tupaiidae > Tupaia > Tupaia belangeri. The sequence continues at coordinate 2,491,716 of NW_006159939.1, read as the reverse complement.
TAAATTAATTGGTCAATATTCAATCTAGAAGATTATTTTTTCTGTTTACTCAGTCTTTGAGTTCTAGAACTGTAAAGCTCTATTCCATGTATACCAGGTACCAGTTTTGATGTTTAAGAACTCTGTTTTAATCTATTTCTGCTTGTGCGAGTTAATTGACAGCATATTTCTGTTTGATGTTTTCCACTTCTTTTATAATCAGGGAGTTTGAATTTTACATTGCAGGCTGTAAACAAAGGAAGAAAGTTACCTTTTTGGTTACTTTTGAGTGACTGTTCATTTATGCTAACAATCCTTCTTTTTTTTGATATGATGCAGTGCTCCAACTATCACTGACAGATGCTACCAATATGAGAGCCCAGGAAAGACACTTTCTTGGATGAACTTTTTCAACATGTGCTTTATTGAGCTTGCCTTGTGAAGTTACAACAGTGCACTGAAGCAAAGAGCAGATGGAGGTGCTAAGTTGTGAGGAGTAACCTGGAGACCTGGTCTACAGGTGTGTTTCTGCATTATTGGTGAACATACATCATGCCGTTTCCTGTTGTCCAGGTAAGTGACACAGTGGCCTGTGTTTCCTACTTACATCAAAATGGGTTATCAAAAAAAAAAAACAAAACCCAACACTTAAAGAACACTCAAGGCCACCAGAGTTGGAGGTGATGTGGCTCTTTCCCCATATGACATAAACCTTGTCATGATAACAAAATTGACATGCACAATGCACAATATGTTGGACACACACGAATTAAACAATACAGCCAGAAAGTAACTTTTGAAATTTTATTATTTCTTCACATTGATTCAGTGAAGTTGATTCAACTCTTGGCCTTGAAAATGTGTACATTTCAGTGAATTTTCTGGATGACCTTGAGTAATTCGGAGTCTTAAATCTAAAAAGTTTAACTTTTAGTCTTATGTGAGAGCCATCAATCTTTATCAAAAAGTAAAGCTTGATTTTAAGTGGAAGCTCATCCTCTCTTGCAATCCAAGTCTGTTATAGGCTGGGAACCCCTGAGTCCTTAGAATGGGTGGCATGCCATGGTTCCATGATGGGCTTTTTTATTTCATGCCCACCTCCTGTCTTCACCTGGTGTTTCTGACCCCTCCTTGTTAGACGATGGGGAGGAAGAAGAAGAGAGGGGTGGGAAATTTTACTTGACTGGCATAGTGGAGGCGATGACGACACACTCTGAGCATGGCAGACGTTCAAGCTGATTCTTCCTTTTTGGGCACACATTAGGATCGTCAGAGGTGAACCCCTCATTGCAATGGCTCTGACACGGGCAAGCACATTTCTGTTTCATCTAGGTGCTCGTTACTTTCATTGCCCCAAGGAATAAAAACCCTCACTTCTTCCTGTTGGTGCTTGTTCATTTTTCTTGCAGGCAATCTCAGTATGTGAAATTTCCCATTTAGTTCTCTCTCCCATAAGAGACCACACTTGGTTCAAGAGAAACACTGGTTCTGAACACTCACACGTTCTTTGCACTGATAAATTCCCAGAAACAGGTTACTCTCCTGCATAGGCTACTTTAGTCAGCTGCTTGCCTTTATGTTCCCAGAAGCAGGGGACATTGCCTTCTCTTAAAGTTGCTGTTTCTTGGTTTTAGGTGAAGGGTAAGGCAAGTCTCTGCAAATCCTTTTAAAAATTCCTCTCTGGGTTTCTGCGGTACTGGCCAATCTATTTATTGGCCTGAGTGGGAGCTGTATGAGTATTTAATTAGTGATAATTCTTTGCTTTTATATCTCAAAAAACTTTTTTGTGTGTGTTAGACTCCAATAATACTATCATCATCCAGACACTAAAAACAATGCACAAAGCATCGTCTTTGGCCAATCTCTAACTCCCAGTCTTCATATACTTCAATGCAGGGTCTTCTCTCTGATCCTTAGATTTTTAAAATAACTTTGAGCTTTGTTCTAGAGTCTCTCTCTTTTTTCTGTAGGACATGTGTTCTTGCTAGAGGGAGGAAAGACAGAGAGGGAGAGAGAGAAGTGAGAAAGCATACCCTAAGGCAGATGGCCGTGCCACAGTCCCTTCTCCTTCATTCTCTTCTCAGGATTTAGGACATGTATGCATACATTCCTATTGTGTTTTTTAAGCTGCTGGGTCTGGGACTCAAACTGTACAGTTGGCTATGTGGGATTCAGCTGATTTAACCACCATGTCACCTGTTTGGCCCTAGATTTTCATTCTAGAAATTGTCTTAGCTTACATTTTTAACATCTGTACATTCATTTTAACTACAAGTACATATTGTAGAAATATTGTTATTTAACCATATTAAATCTTTTGTATAAATTATCTCAGGATTCTTCCTATAAGCTAAAAAAAGATGAAGAATTCTTATCCTCACTTTGCAAATGAGGGAACTAAGTCTCTAGAGATCAAGTCACTTGCTGATGGTTACAGGAGATATAAAGGGTTGTGCCAAGATTTGGATCCAAAGTTCTTTGACTTCAAATGCATACTTTTCCCTAGAAGACCATTTTCAGTCTTAGAATAAGGATTTTCATAGGTATGACTTAAAGGCCACCACAAAATATGCAATAAAGCTACAATTACTAGCCATGACAGGTTTTCAGGTCTTTCTCACTTGCCGAGGTCAATGCAATAATTTGTATGAAGACCTCAAGTCTGATGAACAAAGCTTGCTTTGGGTGGTTTATAGGTCTTCTGTTGGGCAAAGCTATACCCATTTCAAAATAAACACAGTGTAAAGGAGTGAAAAAAGAGTAGGGATTGTCCCCAGAAACATACGCAACCCCCGTATATAACTTATTTGCAGGATGAAATTGATTGGCACAATTTTATTCTGCACAACAAATTATTAGAGGTCTTGTGATTAAGATGATTTATTTATACATTTTATAAGGGTAATAATTTGGTTCTCTGTCATGGCATCAGAAAGCAATTACCCTTTAGGCCAGTTTTGGGAAATAGAACTTGTACATTAGATGAACCAAATATCTAGTCTTTGATTATGTACCTTGAATTGCAGAGATAATGTTTATTCAGTAGTTATTAAGTGAATGTATCAATAGCAATTAAGTGAGCCATGGTGCTAGTGTGTATTAAGTGATGAAATGACATTTTGCAGAGATTTTTGTTTTGCTAGAGTGTGGGACCTCACAGTGCCAAGGCCTATGCATTAATTTCTACTGCTTGTTAAATACAATTAAAGTTCTGATGAGTTTGATATTAGTGTCCATGAGTTGGAACCAGAGGTTTATGTACTATCTATCCTTGCTTTAGTTTTTTGGTAAACTCAATCCATTGAATTTAAAATATATTCTAAAATATGATCTCTAATTTCTAAAATATGATCTCCAAATTTTCTAAAATATCCAATTTCTAAAATATGATCTCCAATTTCTCTCATTATAAAGAAAATTTACTATAGATAATTGGAAAAATTAAAAGGGGATAGCATATTTATAACCTTAACCATTTTAAGACAAGGATTATTAACCTTTTTTCATTTTAGTCCTTTTTTTTGGTATAGCTGAACTCAAAATATATAAACAACTTCATTGTCTTTTTAAAAATTTTACTGAACTTTGTAAGATAAGCCTTTTTCTTTCCTATTATAAAATTATATTTGATCCTTTAGTAACAAGGGTTTGAACTGCATGAGTCCACTTAGAAGCAGATTTTTTTCCCAATAAACACTGTAAATGTATTTTATCTTTCTTATTATTTTTTCAATAACATTTTCTTTAGGTTAATTTATTATTACTTTATTAATTTTTAAGAGAAATTTTTGCTATAGGGTGCATGTGCTCACCTGAGAGACAGAGAGACAGAAAGCGAGAAACCATTCTCCAGGGGGGATGACCACACTGCAGTCCCTTCTCCTCCATTTTCTTCTTGGGATTTTGGGCATGCATGCATATGCATCTTGAGTGAGTTTAAGTCTCTGGGTCCAGGACTTGAACTGCAGTCGATTATGTTGGAGTCTAGCAAAGTAACCATTACTCCATCTGCTGGCCCCAAGGTTAATTTATTATAAAAAATACAGTATACAATATATACAAATATAAAATATGTGTTAATGATGGTAATAAGCCTTCAGATCAATAGTAGTAAAGTTTTTGAGGAATCAAAAATATGGTGGGGGTTAGCCCTGTGATCTGTGATTAAGGGAGCCGGATCTCATTTGTTTGATTCTGTAGTTGAAATCATGGCCCAGATGACCTGAAAAACATGTCAGGCATATGTGTGTGTGTGTGTGTGTGTGTGTGTGTGTTTATGCCCCAAATCCCAACATGATGGGAAAACAAAATGGAGGAAAAAAGATTATAGCATGACCATGCCCCATTGCAGGGTGCTATTTCCACTCTTTCTGTCTGCCTATCTGTCTTATAGATGAGTGCAAATACTCTCTGGCAATGAAATACAAAGTGTATGTAGATTTTTGATTGCCCATGTGGTCAGCACCACTAAACTTTGCATTGTTCAAGGGTCAACTATAAATATGTTTGACATATTAAATGTAGTTAAAAAACATACATATTTTAATGTTTATATGATTCATCATTAAAGCGTTTAAAAATGTTTTGTCTGTGTATTAGGCAAGATTCACAAGAGAATTATTAGTTTAAAGGGCAAATGCTTTTAAATCTTTAATACAGTTTCTTAAGAAATGGAAGATATAGATTGTAATAAAGAGACAAGCATCAAGAAATTATCATGTTTTAAAGAGTGAGTAGTTAGAACATAGACTAAATTTGCCTTTTGTTCCCTTCTATTTTATTTTAAAAATAAGACTGAAAGTTAATGGAACAATGTGAAATAACTTTATTTATATTTGAAGTGCCTATTTTGAAGGAGTTCAAATTATTTTATCACATTGATTCACATAATTCTTTGAGGTAGGTGGCAAGATTGCTATATTATAATTGAAAAATAGAGTTAATGCTTTTTTCACATTCACTCAACCTGGGTTTTACTGAGCCCCAAATAGAATTTTTATCTTTTTTTTCAATCTTACCTGCTGTGCATTTGTGACCTTAATATAGCTTCTCCCAGAAAACTGTTCATGTACCAAAGGGAAAAATTATAGATGCCATAAATACATCTCCTTTTGATAGAATTTCAACAAAAAGGACAAGGACTTTGAAAGGTCATAAAGTTGAAATCCCTCCATTTAAAAGTGTCCTGGAGAAAGAACAGATTAGCATGAGCTATTTTTCCTTCTTGGATACATTTATACATATTTAAAGTAGACTTTATTCTATTTTTTTAGAGATTTTTTCTATAGGGTGCGTGCACTAGGTGGAGATACAGGAAGAAAGAAATCACCCTTCCCCCAGGGAGGGGGGGATAGCCATGCCTCAGTCCCTTCTCCTCCATTTTCCTCTCAGGAGTTTGGGCATGCTTACACATGCACCTGAGTTTTAAGCTACCAGGTCTGAGACTTGAACCGTGGTTGACTATATGGGAGTCCAGCGACTTAACCATTATGTCATCTGCTGGTCCCCAGGATAGACTTTATTCTTAAGTAATACAAACTTTCTACTTGTCTTTCTCTTTTCCCATATTTTCTTTGAACTTTAGATGGATATGTGTATATGTATATGTGAGAGACTCTTCAAAAATTCATGAAAAGTACATATTATTAAAACAACTATATATGGATTTCAATTATTTTTACTCCAAAATAAACTTATGCTGCAAGTCTATATTTCTATGAACTTTTTGAAGTCCCCTCTTTCATTTCTTCAAATGTATAAATTTTTTTTGACAAAATCTTCATTCATGAAACATTTATTTTAAAAAAAACTTTTCTTATGGAAGAAAAACACACTCATTGGATTATAAAAAGACCACAGGATATTAAAACTAATAACAGTATCAGCTTCATTAGTTTGTTGTGTGGCTTTCATATGTAGAACTGAGCACAGTGCTTTATATCTTATAGATGAACAATAAACATTAGCTATTGGTGATAATGAATTCACAGATTGATACAGCACAAAGCCAAAAAGATGGGGAAGTATGGAGTATAGGAAGGAGTTGTTGAAGTGAGTGGCTTTATGGTCCAGAATAGGAACGTAAAGTCATGGTTGAAATATGTTAGTAGAGAGGTGTGTTTGGACATCTTGAATTAGTAGAAAGAAGAGTGGATAAAGGACGCTTTGGACAAAGAACTTGATAACAGAGAACCTGCTTTTAAAATATTCCCCCCCTTCCCCCATTTTGGCATCTTTCTGTAGATCCAAGAGAAGTGCTGAGGCAGAATAAATAAAGTGAAATAATTTATTTGGCCCAAGTTGAGGATGATCACTCAGGTGATACAACCTCCAAATTATCCTGGATAATGAGCACTGAGGTCTTACAGATTTCAGGATGAGTTTAAAGGCAAAGTTGTGAATGGGAGTGGAAAGTGCATTATTGTTTTCAAAGTTTGCACTGGTGAGAAGAAGCTGTAACAGTCTTGCACCGAGTGATGGGCTGAATTCTATGATAAAGGGAATAGATGTTATACCAGTTGCCTGGTGAGTCTGGCACATTGTTGTAATTACTGATGGAAGGTAAAGAGGAGCATTTTGAACAATAAGGATGGTCATAAACAAAAAGTCAGATGGCATCTTCAGCCATTTTAGATGTCTTATCTCAGAGACTTGATGCCAAAGGGAGATTGGGCCTGGAGTACACATTACAAGGTTTTCTGCCCTTGAATTCAGTTTCCCTAATGGCCTCTGAGGCCCATTTAAAAAAAAAAAGGCTCTTTATTTTTCTCTATTTATATTTGTTATGCAAGATTGGAAAATGACTACAAAATATAAAGAAAGAAAAAGAAAAAGCGTGTGAATTAGGGAAAAAAACCCATCATTTTTCACAGGTAACTATATCATAAAAATCCAAAGCAACCTACACACAAGCTATTAGAATTAATAAGTGAATTTTAAAAGCCGTTAAAACAAAGTTATTATAAAAAAATCAATGAAACATATTAAAGATCTAAATAGAGTAAGGGTTATAACAAGATCATGATTTAGAAGACTCTATATTGTAAATGATGTTACTTCTACTCAAATGAATCCATACATTGACCACAATGTGAATCGGAATTCTCATGAAGTTGTGTTACATATATGTTATATAAATTGACATGTTTTAAATAAAATTTTTGTGTAAATATAGGCTCGTCTTGAAGAACAACAAAGTTTCAAGACTTACACTAATGAATACCAAGATTGATTTTAATCTCAAATGAACTATGTGGTATATTTATTATGTAAGGCTAGGCAAATATATCAGTGGGATAAAACACAAATTCCACAAACTGACTTACCTCTCTGTTACAAACACGGCACTGTAGAGCAGTGGGAATATGGCAATTTTTAAATATATGATTCTCAAGTGATTAGATACTGGGAAAAAGTAAAACTTAAATCCTGTCTCACATGTTATCACAAATCAGTTTCAGGTAGAATCTAATAGTTCCAAGTGTGAATGGTAAAACAGTAAGGTTTCTAGAAGATAACGTTGGAGAATATTGTCATGATTTGGGGGTAGGTAGTAGTTTTTTAGAAGGGATGCAAAAAGTGCTTGCCATAAGAAAGTATTAATAAGTTGTTTAATGTTAAAATGAAGAACTTCTAGGTCAGCCAGTATCATGGAGTTTATGGCACTGGTTCCCACATGGCTGGCTGTGTAGTTTGTGTCCTGGACTTGGTAGCTTAGAAATCATGCAGGGCACATGTGTGTGCATGCCCAAAATCCCAAGAAGAAACTGGAGGAGAGGGGATTGTGGCATGGCCATCCCCCCAAGGGGTGATTTCTCACTTTCTTTCTCTCTCTCTCTGGTGAGCACACAATCCCTATGACAAAAAAACTAAAAAAAGAAAAAATTAGGTGTTTCTCAAAAGATACTTACTAAGCAAAGAAGCATATCACACAGAGGGAAAAGTATCAGCAATGCATATAACTGACAGAGCATGTGGCTGGAATATTGAGAACTCCTATAGATCAGTTAGATAAAGGCAAATAATTAAGTAGAAAGAAATGGGCAAATGACTTCAATAAGCACTTTAAAAAATAGAATATTCAACTAATTTTATATAAGGATAAAAGTGTATTCCAATGTATGAGTGATCAGGGAAATGTAAGTTAAAATCACAGTAGGTTGGGGCCAGCAGGTGGCATGGTGGTTAAGGTGATGGACTCTTATATGGTCAACCACGGTTCGAATCTTGGACCTGGCGGCTTGCTCTCTCTCTCTCTCTTTCTCTCTCCTCTCATCAAATTAAAAAATAAATAAATAAAATAAATATTAAAAAAATTTCACAGTAGGTTGCCACAAAGCACTCACTAGGATTGTTAAAAGAAAAAGACTGATAGTACCAAGTGTTGAAGAAGATATGGGACAAGTAGAACACACACTGACAGCAAGAGTGTAAATATTTGAATTGTTTTGGAAAATTGGCAGTATTCACTAAAGATAAATATGATTATATTCCTTTTTTGTCTCTCAAATTGATCTTTTTTTTTTTTTTTTGAGAGATTTGTTGCTATAGGGTGCATGTGCTCACCAGAGAGAGACAGACAAAAAACAAGTAATCACCCTCCAGTGGGATGGCCACACCATAATCCCTTCTCTTCCTTTCTTCTCTAGGGATCTTGGGCATGCAAGCACACATGTCCAGCATGAGTTTTTCGTCACCAGGTCTGGTATTCGAACTGTGTTCTACTACATGGGAGTCTGGTGACATAACCATTATGCCATCTGCTGGTCCCTGATTTTTATTTCTTATTTTTTTACATTCAATTACTGTACATCTTTACAGCATACAAAATGAACTTTCTTAGAATGAATATACTACATACTAGGCTAGTCAAAGATATGGCTATACACGTTATCATCAACAGGTAATTTTCCATTTTTATGTCCATTAAATGTGCTTTTTTTTCGCCTCTTTTTTTTTTTAGAGGTTTTTGCTATAGGGCGCGTGCGCTCGCCAGACACACAGAGAGAGACAGAGAGACAGAAAGCAGGAAATCACCTCCCAGGGGGGATGGCCACGCCGCCGTTCCTTCTCCTCCATTCTCCTCTCGGGATCTTGGGCCTGCACGCACACTCACCTGGCGTGAGTTTAAGCCACTGGGTCCAGGACTCGAACCGCGGTCGACTACGTGGGAGGCCAGTGACATAGCCATTACGCTAACTGCTGGTCCCTCCCTCTTGATTTTCTCCTTCCTGCACCCTATTGTCTACCCTGCTCCCATACCATCTCTAGTATTTCTTGCTTTTATACTTTCCACTCTTGATTTCTGCTATAAAGTGCAGACATTTGGTCTATATTAAATGGGGACATGCAGTGCCTCTCTTTCATAGTCTGGCTTGCCTCGCTTAGCAGTAAATCTTCCATATTTGTCCACTTTCTATCAAATGTCATGGTCTCCTTAAGACTTAGTAGCCCTACTCTTAGCAAAATGTGTTCATTAGAAGACTCAAGAAGAATGTCTGTAGTAGCTTTCCTCTTTTTTTTTTTTAGATGTTTGCCAGAGGGTGTGTGTGTTCACCAGAGAGACAGAGACATAGGGAGAAAGCACTCCCAGTAGGGCATGGTCATTCTATAATCACTTTTCCTCTAGTTCTCCATCCTGTTTGGATTTGGGTGTGCACACATGGGTTGGTGTGATAATCAAGCTTCTAGGGCTGGGGTTTGAACATGGATTTGACTATGTAGGATTTAATTCCCTTAACTATTAGGCCACAGGACTGGCCCCATAGCAGCTTTATTTATAATAGCCAAAATAAATATGTATGCATATTTTCACCAAAAGACATACATAAGAATTTCAGATATAATTAATGTATAAGATTTTTTGTGATAACCAAAAACTGGAAATGATTTAAATATTTACTGTCAGGAGGATAGATAAGTATATTGTATTATATTGATACATTCACACAGTGTAATATTATAAGAAAGAAAAAAAAGAATATAACTACATGCAATAAATAACATAGATGAACCTGTAATTGGTGAGAGAGAGCAGATGCACAGTATAATATATAGTGTATGATTCTATTTATATAATGTAGACAACCAGACTAAAGTTATGGTGATGTATATAGGTAACAAAAAGTGGTTACCTTTGGGGAGGAAATCGATAGCGCTTTTTTTTCTTTTCTATAAATGAATTTTACTATGTTTTTAAGGAGGATTATTGTAGCCTTACATAAATTATTTCAGAAAATTGAGAAATACAGTATATTTCCAAATATTGTTATGACGCCAGAATGACTTTAATACCAGAACCTTACAAAAACATTACAAAAAGGGAGAATTTTTTCATTACAGTTAGTAATTTCTCTTTAAGCTGTTTTAAATGCATCCCATAAGATTTGGTATTTGGTATATTGTGTTTTGCTTTTCCTACATCTCAAAGTATTTTTAATTTCCCTTATATCTTCTTTATGGTATTTTCTTTGGCCCATTGATTTTTTAGGAGTATGTTTTTACCTATTCGTGAGTCTTATAAATTGTCTTTTGCTGTGCATTTCTAATTTCATTCCATTGTGATAAAGAACATGTTTGCTTCCAATATTTTGAACACTTTGAGACTTTGTTTTATGTCTCAGTTTATAACCTATCCTGAAGAATGTTCCAAATGACTTGAGAATATGTATTCTGCTGTTGTTGAATAGTTTTCCAAAGATATCTAGTGGATTTAGTTTGTTTATACTGTTTTCAAGTTCTTCTGTTTTCCTGATGAGTTATGCCTAATCGTACTGTCTGTTATTGAAAGTGGGCCAATGAAGTCTACAACTATTGTAGACTTGTATTTTGGGGCTCTATTATTAGGTGCATATGTGTTTATAATTGATCTGTCTTCTTGGTGGATGCATTTCTTTATTATTTTTTAAAATGTCATTATTTGTCTCTAGTAATAATTTTATCTTAAAATCTATTTTATTCTGATATTAGTATCACCATTTCAGATCTCTTTTGGATACTGTTAGCATTATGGGCCTTTTTACATCTTATTTTCACTGACTTTTTCCATCTAGAGTACACTGTATATTGTCTTAATCAAGCACATCAACATACACGTTATTGTCAACAAATAATTTTCCATTTCTTGTTTCCTGTATGTTTTGCTCCCCCCCATCCTTGATTCCCTATCTCTTACCCTTTGCCATCTCCCACTCTCTTCCCACACTGTCTCTGGTATCTATATTTACTTTCTATACTGTTTCCCCCTCCCCCATTTTTTATTGAATTACTAAAGATCTTAATTAATCTAAATATTTTCATAGCAAACACAGCTGATATATACATTTCCATGAACACAAATCTAACTTTAGGCATCCTATAAAGTAGCACCTAGCTGGGGCTATATATCTTACTGCGGTCATCAAATGGATTTATTTTTAACTTTTTTTTTTGGAACTTAATTTATATTCTTTCCC
>NW_006159939.1:2457185-2479636 GCF_000334495.1 Tupaia belangeri chinensis | reverse complement strand
TGGATCTTTGAATGCCTCTCTAGGTTTGGAAAGTTTTCTTGCAGGATTTCATGGAATAGATTATCAATGCTATTATGGATCTCTTCACCTTCTGGAATGCCAGTTATCCAGATGTTTGGATGTCTGATGGTATCTAATACTTCTCGTATATTATTCTCAAATTTTTGTGCTATTTTCTCAGTCTTCATGGTGGATTTTTCTTGGCCAGTCATTTTCTCTTCTACGTCTGAGAGTCTATTTTTTGAATGATCTAGTTTGCTTTTAATACTTTCAAGGGAGATTTTGACTTCCTGTATTATAGACTTCATTTCTAACAGTTCCATTGGACTCTCTTGTAAAGCACGTAATTCCTCTTTTAGATCTTGCAAGAATTTCCTCACCTCCTGGAACTCGTCAACTTCTTTCTCCTTTCTCTTTAGTAGTTCATTGTCTCTATTCTCTTCCATCTCAGTTAGCTTCACCATTATGAATGCTCTAAATTCCTTATCAGACATTTCCATGATTTGGATTGAACTGCTTGTGGATGAAGAGGAGTTATTCTTTTCCCTTGGAGGAGAGGTATTTTCTTGCTTTCCCATATTTCTTGTGGTCCTGCGGTGATTTCTTGTCATCTCATGGATGGTGTGTTTCTTTCGAATTCTTGAAGTTCAATCACGCTAGCTTTTTTTGCTGGAGGCTGAATTATGAGTAGAAAATCTTCATTTCTCCTGTCCCCTGAAATGACTAGTTTACAGGAGCCATGAGGAATCCTCTTCCAGAAGTTGATAGCGGTTTTGACATGGGATTTCTTGGGTGCTGCGGTGGTTCTGTTTTTATGTAGGTGGTGATCATGTGGGCAAGTTTACTTTGTGATAGTTCATTAAGTTGCACAGTTATGATTTGTGTGCTTTTCTGAATGTGTGTTACACTTCAGTGGAAACTTCGTTTTAAAAAGCTGATTTTTTTTTTTTTTTCAAGATTGGCTGTAGGGTTTGTGTGCTCACCAGAGAGAGAGAAAGTAAGAATGATAGGACCCAAGGCGGGGGGAGGCGATTACATTACCATCCCTTGTACTGAGTTTTCCCTTCGGGATTTTAGGTGCACACACAGATAGCTGGTGTGTGTGTGTGTGTGTTTTTTTTTTTTTTTTTTTTTTTTTTTTTCTGGTGTGTTTTTCAAGTCACATGGTTGGGACTCAAATCACACTGTGGGCAATGTGGGATCCTGCCACCTTGACCACTTTTACCACTATGCCACCTGGCTGGCCCAAAAGCTGATTTTATTTCTAAATAACCTTAGTCATATATATTTGCCATTTGTAATGTTAATGAAGGTTGAATTTTTAGGAATAAATTTACAAAAAAATGTAAACTTTGTTTAAAACAAATCACTTTTTTTTGAAAGAATTATTTAACTTTATTTATTTTAATTTGATCAGAAAGAGACTGAGTGAGATAGATAGAAAGGGAAAGTGAGAAAGAAAGCCACCATGTTCAGGACTTGAACTGTGGTTGGCCACGTGGGAGTCCAGCACCCTTAACCACCATGCCACATGCTGGCCCCACAAATCACTTTTTCGAAAATATTAAATCTATTCAGACACATGGAGAGATACACCTTGTACAGAGAGCAAGATTTAATATTGTGTAGATGTCAGGTTTGTATGTATTTATCTATATACTTAGTGCAAATTCAGTAAAAATCCCAAAAGGGTTCTATAAATGATTTTAAAATTCAATTTTGAAAGCAGAGGCCCAACAATAAAAAAGACACTAGTGAAGAAAAGTAAGATTGAGATTTACTCTATCAAATTCTAAGGCATTACTAATGTGGAGAAATTGAAATTCCCATAATTGAACTTATAGGGATTATGAAAATGTGGTATTGCTACAATGTGGCATTGGCACAGAAACAGAATAGAGCTCTCAGAAAGGAAAAGGAACCAGTGCTGATGTATACCCTCCACATAGGACGAACCCATTACTGGTTTGTGGAGAAAGGATAGGCTCTTCTGTCAGTTGCAAGGGACTGAATGTTCAATGACATTAAAAAAAAAAAAAACCATCAGATTTCTGCACCATCTTGTACACAAACACAACCTGCTAGACCTAAGAATTAAATGTAAAAGGCAAAAGTAGAAAATTTAGAAGACATAATAAAGGAGATTATTGCTATGCTCTCAAGGTACAGTGGATTCCTTTTTTTTTGGAGAGGTTTTTGGCGTGTGCACTCGCCAAAAAGAGAGAGACAGAGAGACAGAAAGCGAGAAATCACCCCCCAGGGAGGATGGCCATGCCTCAATCCCTTCTCCTCCATTCTCCTCTCAGGATCTTTGGCATGCACGCACACGCACCTGGCATGAGTTTAAGCCACCGGGTCCAGGACTTGAACCGCAGTCGGCTACGTCGGAGTCCAGCGACATAGCCATTATGCTAACTGCTGGTCCCATGGTACAGTGGATTTCTTAAAGAAACAAAATATATACACTATAAAGGAAAAGATTTATAAATCCATTCACACTGAAATCAGGAATTCCTATTTATTGAAAGAAAGTAAAAAGTAAATTAATATAGCAATAAATGTAAACACAGGAATAAATCAATAAAAGTTGAAAAAGTAGAAAGCCAATAAAAAACAGTATTAGCATATTTTTAGAAGGGGAAACAATGGGTCATAACATCTGAAAAGGAAAAATAATAAGGGAAATGGTAATTATCAAGATACTTTTCATTCTTGTGAAATAGGCTAGTATTAAAAACTTAGATAAGGGGCCAGCAGGTGATGTGGTGGCTAAGGTGCTGAACTGCCACATGACTGACTTTGGTTCTAGTCCTGGAACCAGTGGCTTGAAACTCATGGTGTGCAGGTGTGCATGCATGCCCAAAATAATGAGAGGAGATTTGAGGAGATGGGATTGCGGTTTGGCCATCCTCCCTGGAGGATGATTTCTCACTTTCCCTCTCTCTGTTTCTCTCTCTCTCCTCTCTGGTGAGCACACATACCCTATGGCAAAGACAAAGAAAGCAAAGGAACAATTTATTTAAAATTTAAAGTAGTAGTTATCTTGGGTATGAAAGTGAAAGGAAAAGGCCCTCAGGGAGCCTAGATTCCAGGAAAGCTTTGTTTCTTATGGTGAACCAGTACAAGGGTGATATTTTATTATTTCTTTTTTTCTTTTTTTTCTTTTTTTGGGGGTTTTTCGCTATAGGGCGCATGTGCTTGCCAGACAGACAGAGAGAGACATAGAGACAGAAAGCGAGAAATCACCCCCCAGGGGGGATGGTTATGCTGCAATCCCTTCTCCTCCATTCTCCTCTTGGGATCTTGGGCACGCACACACACGCGCCCAGCGTGAGTTTTAAGCCACCGGGTCTGGGACGCGAACCGCGGTCGACTACGTGGGAGTCCAGCGACATAGCCATTATGCTAACTGCTGGTTCCCATTATTTTATTATTTCTGAAGCACAGGTGAATTAATACACTCTTTTACATAGGTGATATATTTTATAGCAGAAGTGTAAAAGAGACAGGCAAATTCAAATAGAGTTTTTATTATTATTAAAGAGTGGAAAATATAATAAAACATGATTTAGTTTTATTGATAAAGAGAAGAAATTGGAACTTTGTGTCTTGACAAATCTTTGACATTTCCAGAAGTAACATTTCAACTTCATAATAAAATTGATCTGATTTATCATTAAGAGAATAGATGCCATTGTGCAATGAGGAAAAAAAAAATACAAGAACATCAGAAGAGAATTTGTAAGCAAGAATATTAGTCGAAAATGTCTTACCTAAACATATTGAGAAAAATTTTTAGAACCATGGGCCAAATATTATGCAAAAGGGGAATTCATTTTTACATCCTGAGTTCATATAAAAATATACTTCACAGACCATTACTTAGTCTGTCCATGGAAATAAAAGTGATATGTGTTGTTGTTTTAAACAGAGGCAGTGAATCTGATTGGGCAAAAATGCTTAAGTGAGTTATTACTGTTTGTGAAAGGAAGTTCAGGAAAAAGGACATCATTTTAGAAGAAAAAGACTTAGTCTACAAAGGATGCTACAGAGCATGTGTTCTGCCAACTATTAATATAATCAGAGAAAATCAGGGAAGACAGTCTTTTAAAAAAATTTAAGTATTATTTATTATTAATATTATTAAAAAATTTTTTTAACGTTCTTCCACTGTATATCATTACAGCATACAAAAATGAGTTTTCCCATCCAGAATACACTGTATATTGGCTCAATCAAAGATATTACCGTACATGTTATAGTCGACAAATAATTTTCCATTTCCTGTTTCTTATATATTTTGCTGCTCCCCTAGCCCCATTCCTTCTCTCTTACCCTCTGCCATTTCCAAGCCCTCTCCCACACTGTCTCTGGTATCTGCAGTTGCTTTCCATGCCTTATTTTTTCTCTCGCATTTTATAGATTCACTAGAGATCTTGATTAATCTAAATACTTTCAATAGCAAGTGCAGCTGATATAAACATACCTATGAACACACGTCTGACTTTAAGCATAAACCTCAGTGAGTAGAATGAACGTACTGTAAGGTTGCACCTAGCTGGGGGTTTATTGCTTACTGCAGTCATTAAGTAGGTATTTATTTGTTTTAAAATTTCTTTTTAAATTTCAATAAAAGCAGTTTTAGCTTTAATAAATCAAAATAAAAAATGTTAAGAAAATTTTTCTTAATACTTAAGGTGAGGAAAAAGGTTAGGATTCTGTTCAATCATTAGGTAGATACTAAAAACTCAGTAAATAGATGGACAGAGCTAAAATCTAGTAGCAAGTGCACTGTAATTTTTTTCTGAAACATTTGTCAGGTAAGACAGTCTTATATAAAGGGCATGAAAGGTGATGCAATAGAAAATAAGCCTTTTTAAAACATAAATGTGGATTTATGTATTTATATCATCCCATGTGCAGCAACACTAGACTTGAAAATGAACTTAACTTAAAAACTCACTTTTACAAGTTAAATTTTTTTTTTTATTATTAAAATAACAGTAATCACCAAGGGGGTGATTTAGAAGTTTTGTGTATTATGTTTTTCCTAGCACTCTCCTGAAAATTTTAATCTGACCAGGATGTATTCTTAATACACATCTTTATTGTTCTTCATGTTGTGTAGTTTTCATATTCGTTGCTTCAGGTCAATCACTTTTTTTTCTTTTATCAGTTTGTAGATGAGATGCATTTGGAATATTGATAGTTATGTACTGGCAGGAGATAAAACCAAGCAGTTATAAGTTCTTGTTGAGAAATAGAAAAAGATTCTGATAACGCAAGGGAAGGTCTTATCTCTGAATGCAAACACGGCTCTGGGAGTGAGTGGAAATGGTTTGATGCAGGTGTGATGGCAAGCTGTTCTTACAGTTTTGGATGAGATCAGACTAGAGAGTTTGGCTTTGATCATCTCCTAGGCAGAAAATCCACAAGAAAAATTCTGATGAGGAAAAAAAAAATGTGCACCAATATCATTTGTGAAATATTGAGGCCAGGTGGTTTTTACTTTATACGTAAAGCTCACTAAGAACTGGTGTCCCTCAAGGAGACACTAACCAAAGTGCTCTGTCATGGGTTGTATAGCCAACTGTGAAACCCTTTAGGGTGTTCATTCATGCAGCAGATGTTTAACAAATGCTGTGTGTGTGACCTTGTGTAAAAGCCTGGGAATAGAGGAGGCAATTAGAAAGGTATGTAATGCCCACCCTTATTTAACTTTGCTTAGGCTATTATAAGTCAGAAGGACATTAAACCGTTACAAAGAAAAGAGTGAAAAAAAATGATGAAAGAGTTTACTTTGAAAGTGACATTTTGCTGAAGTTGAGAACATAATTATATAATAAACGACTATCGATTGCATACTAATTGTCTTTTTTGAATAAAAATCTTTATTGCCAATATAAATAGATGGATTTTCAAATTAATTATTTTTGCTTTATGGTTATTGCTTATATAAGCCCTCTGACTCATGGCAAAACGTTCTAACTGGTACTATACAAAAATTCTTGTCTATTCTTGTCAAGTGTAGATTTACTTTCAGTTCTATAGGTGCAAAAATGAATAATTTTAATTGAATTCCTAGTGCATGGTAATGCGTTGCTTAAGCTGGTAGTAGGGAAACAACTTCCAAGCATGAATTTAAACTGCATTTTATACACAAATTAAAGTTTTACTCTTTCTTGTTCTTACAGTGGAACTGATGTCACTAACTTAAAGGCAAGCAAATACTTTTGTTTTCTCTCAGCTGAACAAAAATATAATACAGCATTTTCATCAGGCAAGACTTGATTTTTATGTTTCAAGTAATCTACTATAACCCTTTCTTGAACAAAAAGGCCAGGGTGCTAATGAAACCATCGTTGAAGTGTTTAATAAACATACTTTATTTAAGTAAATTCTCCAGTAGGAAATAGAGAGTTCCTTGCCTTTACTTAGAAGATTGTGTAAATAGTTATCTGTCAAATTTATATGTGCTGCGCACCAACATTCCCTCGTTGGAAGCATCGGCATTTCCACATCACAGTTCCCGAAAGTGCTTTTAAGTCTCAAAATTCTGTTTCACCTTTTGTTTGCTTCTCTCTTGATTCCTCCAAGGCTTTATTAATGGTTTGCTTCATATCATCATCTCCATCTTCATAAATTTTCTTTAGAACATTCATTAGTCCCACACTAGGATCTGTTTCAGTGTCATATGAAGTCTTTTCTTTCTTTTTGTATTCTTTTTCATCCTGAGTCAGGTAGTCCCATCGTATGTTTTCTGCTTTCTTTCTACATAAAAGGTGGTATGAGTCTTTTTTTTTAACGGCGTTCCATTGAGATGGGTTTCAAAAGGTTGTTCACAATCATGGAGTAACTCTTGCCATTTAGGTTCTTTACCAAAAGATCAAGTAACCTCTCTGTGAAATGTATCTGCACTTTCTCAGTAGTAACTTGATGAACTTCAGTCAAGGTAATGCAGATTTTCACAAACTTTCTTGACTGATCCCATCTGTAATGACTGATTTTCACAGTATATCCTGTTGGAATGGGAGCAACGAAAGCAGCTGGCTTTTCATCGTTAAGTTCTACCTTTTTCCTGTGATTTTTGTTGCATCTTGTTCTTGAGTTCGGTCTCAATCTTGGATTTTTCAGTGGTAAGGACATCAAATACTCTTCTTCCTAGTGGCCTTTTCCAGTAACACCTTTACTTCTAGAGCTTTCTGTAGCTCTTCTAGAGTTGAGGTCATGGTCTTGTGGAGCACTGAGGGCCTGAGCTGCAGCTACAAAGGAAAGAGCACATACCAGTGATCTTATTGTGAGCCTGAGAGTTTGGGAAATATTTTATTTTTTGAGAGGTTTTTGCTATAAGGTGCGTGTCCTCACCAGAAAGACAGAGAGAGACAGAGAGACAGAAAACAAGAAGTCACCCCCTAAGGCGATGGCCAAACTGCAATCCCTTCTCCTCCATTCTCCTCTCGGGATCTTTGGCACACATGCACACACACCTGGCATGAGTTTAAGCCACTAGGTCCGGGACTCGAACCATGGTCAACTACCTGGAAGTCCAGTGACATAGCCATTACTCCAACTGCTGGTCCTGAAATTTTTTAACTTATGAAGTTTTTACTCATCAAATTCTTTATCTTTTCTTCACCCTCAAAATAACTTGTCTAACAAAGAGTAGCTATCATTGTGAATGTATAGCTTCCTTTCTCTTTAAAAGTATTGTGACTATTCTGCATTAGAAAGTGCTCTATTACTCTAACCTTGGAGTCAACTTCGGGGTAGAGCTAGGAGGTACTTAGGTGGACATCAAATTGATAATTACTTGAGTAAAAATCAAATAATGAAACAGTAATTCCTTGTTTTCTGTTGAATTCTGTACTTTTCAGTGAATTTCTACATAGCTAACTTTTTAACCCTGACAACAATTCCTTAAGGCAGATATCCTAAAGACTTCTCTTCTTGTCATTATGCTTTATTTTTTTTTTTTTATTTATTTATTTTTTCCATTTCAATGAGAAAACTGAGCATTAGGGAAAATAAGGGACTTGCCCAAGGTACATGGAAGAACAGAAAATTGATTGTAGACTTTTATATGCCAAGCCATTTATCCAATGCTTGCTGTGTCTACAAGATAGCTATGAGCACTTAATCTCCATATGTCTTCATAAAAGAAAACTTGTAGTTTTTTTCTACCTACAGAAGTTAGTTTTTCTTTGTTTTTGGAACATTTTTCAGGTGGAAAGCACTGAAGACAATCATACTTTGGCCATAATATCCTTGTGGTTTAGTCAGAGGCCTATTAATGCCTGAAACAGCAGCATGGTCATTCCTGACTACAGGGCATTGTTCCTTACAGTTCCTGTAGTTTGGGGTTGGAGTTTCTGAGAGGTACAGTGGAGGTGGACCTCTGTGTCTAGAAGAGAAACTCTGAGATAAATACATACCAGGAATTTTATGAATCTTAAAATGAAGTCATTTGTTGTGGTGATCCATAATATTTTGTTCTAGTCATTTAGTAATTTTCTAAATAATTGTTGCTTAATTATAGTATTGTTGGCACCTGGGAGAGTTAGAGTGATCTTGTCTCCTGGTACCCCTTAAAAGAGAATTCTGTATCTAGATTCTTCTTAAGCAAAAAAAAAAAAAAAAAAAATTAAAGATTTAGAGCACAGGCTAGCACTCCCTTATAAACTCTACATTTGGTAGCCTTGACTTCCAAGACTGCATTCTGAGCATCTTTCAGTCATTTCCCCGTGACCGTCTTACATATGTTTTGTTGTTACTGAAGTGATGACTTGGAAGTGGGCTAATTGTGCTTATATGCAGTTTTATTTGTGACTTGAAGTTTAGTCATTACCTTTCTCCACCTCATCAGTCCATTAATCAAGAGTTGACTGTGTAGATTTCTGGTTAGAAACGTTAACTGTTTCCCAACCACGGAAATGGCTCTTCTATATAGCTTCAAATACTGGCTTTAGGTATCAAAGCGCATCTGGGCCAGCCAAGGCACCGATGAACAATAGAAGTGATTCCACTGTGGTAGCTGAGTCTTGTGGTTCTCTGTCTTGACTGGAAGTTACAAAGCTGGAGCCAGAACCAAGACATTATGCCTGCTTCAGAGAAACCTCAAGTCTAAATTAGTCAGAAATTAAGTAAATCCCATTTGGCAAGGGCATGAAAAACATCCCAGAGTCTTGAATATATTTAAATGCCATAAATGGTGAAATTTGCAGCTCATTAGCTATGAGGAAATGATTTAAATAATAAAACCCCAAACTTCCAATTCACTGTTATTTTCTTTTCCCACCATCAATTTCCAGCCAGGAAATAGTGTCATAGAAAAAAAATGATCTCGTGGTTCAGCTCTCTGCTGCCAAAGAAGTACTTTCAAGTTATCTTAAACTAATTCCTTTAAATGGCATCTAACTGATTCTTAAAATCCTCTGAGGGAGATTCTATAAACTCCTTTGGTAAACTGTAGCAATGTTTGAATGACCTTGCAGTTAAAAGGTGGTTCCTAATATTTAAACTAAACCTCCTTGCAGATGGTGTAATATCATCAGAGTGTTTGTTTTTGTGCATATTGGAGATGGAAAATTTCTATCTTGAGATTATATGAGAAATACAAGAAACAACACGTTTGCCTTTACTAAGTTAGTTCTTGGAAGTTTTTTTCCTTCGTATTTCAATCATAATGTAGAAATAGTCCTTCACTCTATTCCTTTAGGATTCATGCTAAATAAATTATATTTATGGTATGTACCTTTATGTAGTAGTGACATTTATAACATTTATGCTGGTGTGTTGCTTTAGAAGGATCTGAGGGCCTTTTCTATCATGAGATTTTATGTTTTTTTTTTTTTTTTGTTATGACTGAATGATGAGGGTTATTCAGAAAATTCCATTTTCCCCTAAGCGTTCTAGTTCTGTTTCTTGAACTATAAGTAGTGTGGATAAGATTTGGATAAGTGACGAACTTTCCACTGACCTTATTAGAACAGCATTTTCCGCTGGCTATTCCTAAGGGGCAGGGTCAGATCTGATATGAGACAAGCTCAGCATAAATACTCTGTATACTGACTAAACATGAGAGTGAAAGCCAGAATATGGGAAATGACAGATCCGGAGGCATGAAATCATGTTTTAAAATTTATATCAAGGGTATGACGCTCATTTACTCAGTATGTTCCTTGGACCGAAATGATCCATTCTTGAGGTTTGCACTTTATAGATCTCCAGATGTTCTGTTCCTGCCTAAGTTCCTCTTTTGAGAAGTTCCGTTGAACTCTAGACTGTATATCCCACCTTAGACCTTGTCTGTTGGCTCACGAAGACTGTATAATGACCTCTAACTCGAGGAGCAAATGTTCTTTAGAGCTTGTTGCTGTGTTGTAGATGGTGGCATCCAAGTTCCAAGGAGAGGTTAGGAGGGAGAAAGAAGTGAGTAAAAGGCATAGGTGCCAAATGCCATCAGAAAGATTTCCAGGATTTAGTCACATGGCTATTCCTAGCTGCAAAGGCTAATGGAGCTGTAGTCAGCATTCTGGGGAGATACGTGCCTCACATCAGAGGCTCTGTCACTGTTAAAAAAGGGGAAAATGGGCCCAGTCCCAGTGGTGAAACATTGGGCATTGGAAGCTGGATCTCACAGGGCTGAATGTAGTTCACATCCTAGCCTGGAGGCTGGAAAACTCATTGGGCATATGTGCACATGCCTGAAATCCTAACAGACAGAGAGATAGTAGAAAAAGAGTTATACATGACTATACTCAATTTGGGGTTGGATGCACTCTCTTTCTTTCTAGTGAGCACACAAGTCCTATGACAAAAAAGAGAGGGGATGGATACTAGGGGACAGCATTCTGGACTCCTAAATATTCATGAATATACTTCTTTTCTCTCATAGAACACCATTAGCCCCTCTATAAAGATGACAATGACCAAATTTCATCAAGGTTCTCATGCAGCTTAAAGTCTTGATCTTTAGGTATGCCTGGTGCTGTCCACCAGAGTGCAAAAAGGGTGGAATATGCAGTCTAGAGTTCAACAGAATGTCTATAAACTAAAAGACATTCTATTTGCCCCATAAGTCCTCAAAATATAATGGTAGAGAAGGAGTAGAATAACTTCTATGAAAGTTCCCATTCAGAAAAAAAGGGAAATAAGAGAGACACAGAAATTACTGCCTAAAACTGAACAAATCTGCTGGGTAGGAATTATGACAACTCTCTTTTCGGTCATTAGAGAGGGTCGTTATTAGTCTATGTGGTAGATCCTGGCTTAGCTTTTTGAGGAGAATTCTCTAGTTCATGTACTCTGTGAGTCCTGAATTTTTCTTTGAGGAGGGTTGGTTGGTTGGTTGGTTGGTTGGTTGGTTTCTTTTCTCTCTCTCTCTCTATATATATATATTTAAATTTGCCAGAGAGTACAAGCATTCACCAGAGAGAGAGACAGAGTCAGAAAGATGGAAAGGGAGAATGTTCTCTCCCTAGTAGGGTACGGTTATGCCATAATCCATTTTCCTCTATTTCTCCATCCTACTGGGATTTTGAACATGCATGCTTACATAACTGGAATGTCTTTCAGGCCACCAGGCTGGTATTTGAAATGTGTAGTCAGTCATGTGGAGTTCAGTTCCCTTAGCCATTAGGGCATGGAGCCAGCCTGAGAGATTATTTCTCACTTCATTCTCCTCCTTGGCTGCCTCAGAGTACATGCTGTATTTTAAAAATTTATTTATTTATGTAAAAGTTTATTTTCATGAGAGGGAGAGAGAAATAAATCATGAGCATGATTTTTATTTTTGTTTTTAAGTTTATTCATTCTTTTATTATGCCTTTTATCAGAGAGAAATAGAGAAGAGTATACACTTTCTGAGGATATAAACTTTCATAGTCCATTCCTTATTGGGGTGAATTAGGGAATCCAAGGATTGCTTTGTGTGTGTGGGAGTAGTTGAAAGATGCAGAAGCATTATTTTTCCTAGAAAAAAATGTAAAAGTAGAAGGAACCAATGATGATACTCCTGAGTATCAACATTTAAAAGTTAGGTGGAGCGTATGGAATTGACAAAGAAGAGAGAAAGAAAATGGTCAGGAATAGAAGGAACCATGAAAGTGTGATGTTATATCAATCATACAAAAAGAGAACTTCATAAAAAAGAGAAGTTCAAGAGAACTAAAAGGTGTGTCCCAAAATACAGGTTTTGGAGTGGTCAGAAATTACACAAATTGAAATGTCCATAATGTTTTGTATTGAGGTGTCACTTGAGACCTTGCAAAGTGAGGGCGGGTTCAGTGGACATTTGAGGGGCTCAGTGCCTGATTGTGGTGGGGATAGGTAAGGGTATAGGAAGGACACAGGAGAGCACCTTTAAACCTGGTTATAAACATAATGGGAGATAGGGGCTAAATCAAGATTTAGGTATATCTCAGGTGATTTTCTTTTTCTTAAAAAAATTTTTTTTTATTATTATCATAATCTTGTTTATATTACATTGAGTTACATACAACTTTACAAGTGTATTACATTTCTTTATCCAGAAGGAATATCATTCATATCAGTCAATACAAAGACATTAAAATCGCCATCATCATCATCCAATAGCTCTTCATTTTTTTCCAGATTATTATTATTATTACACCCCAATTATTTTTTTAAGCATTCAATCACTATTTATCATTTTGCTTGTAAAACGACTTTATCCAACATGAAATACTTCTCAGACCAATCCAGTTGGGAATACTATTCATGTCATCATCAACAGGTACTAAACTGTATCTGAATCCCACTGACGTCATGCCTCTCTGTTCTCAGGTGATTTTCTTTTCTTTTTTTTTTTTGGAGAGATTTTCACTGTAGGGCGCGTGTGCTCGCCAGACAGACAGAGAGACACATAGAGACAGAAAGCGAGAAATCACCCCCCAGGGGGATGGTCACGCCGCAATCCCTTCTCCTTCATTCTCCTCTCGGGATCTTGGGCACACACGCACACGCGCCCGGTGTGAGTTTTAAGCCACCGGGTCCAGGACGTGAACCGCGGTCGACTACGTGGGAGTCCAGCGACATAGCCATTACACTAACTGCTGGTTCCCAGGTGATTTTCTTAAGAAGGTGGGATTTCAGTTTGTAAAATAGGACGGCTGCCAGCATATTGTATTCTGTTCTGTTTCTTAACTCTGAGTGAGTTGATGTGCTCCAGGTGGCAGGACAAGGAATGTAGGGTTGTTTTTGTTTTTCTCTGAAAAAGGTTGAAAGAATTGAGAGCATCAAAAATAGTTCAGGATAGTTACAGATCATGAAAAGCCTATGGAGGAAAAATGGGAAGACTTTGATACCCAGAAATATTTATTGACGATCATTACTTTGTAAAACATCAGTTAAACATGACTATTTATTGATATTATATGCTAGGCATTATACCTTCACCAGTGCGATGAACATTCCCTGAAAGAGAAAACTATTTTTGTAATATAAAATGTACTGTGGTCAAATTCAATAACATGACTCTTACTGAAGCCCCTAATTCAAAGATCCATGCAGGAAATTTCTCTCAGGCCTTCGTATTAGCATTGACCATCTTCCTTAAGAAACAGCACTTCTCTTTTTCTTTTACATAGTAATGTTAAATAACACACTTGGACGTCTGCTGTGTGCCAGGCACTATGCCAAACACTTCGCCCACATTTTCTCAGGATATTCTTACACTGTCGCTGAAGAAAGTCCTGTCTTTATGAGGTTAGGCTAAATAATACACTCTTATATTTTCTACTCTTTCTTAGCTGTCAGGAAGCTTAGAGCAAAATTTATGCCTAATCATACCAAGTGTACTGACTCCTTCCCTCCCTCCCTCCCTCTCGCTCTTTCTTTCTTGCTTTTTAAGAAAATGTATTTGTTTTTGCCTTAAGTTACAAGTCTTAGACATTTAGATAGGATGGCTTTAGTGATAAGATATATATATATATATTTTTTTTTTTTTTTTTGAAAAAAAAGTAGAATTTTACATATTAAAAAAATTTGCCAGAGGGTATATGTACTTGTAGGAGAGAGAAGGAGAAAGTACCCCCTAATAGGGTGTGGTCATGACACAATCCCTTCTCTTCCATTTCTCTATTTTGTCAGGATTTGGGGGCATGTACACATGCACCTGGCATGATTTTCAAGTTACTAGGTCTGGGACTTGAACCATATAGTTAGCCTTGTAGGATCCAGTTCTCTTAACTACTAGGCCACAGGACTAGCCCAATTTTATACTTAATTGTACTCATGTGGTGCCATTATGTTACAATTATGAATTAAGTCTCTAATTTGGATTATAGGCTTTTGATGCTTTCGCTAATTAATGACACAAACACCTACTGTAACTTAAACTTCTTTAAGTCAGATTTTTTTTGTCTTTTTATACATATAGTATTTGCAACCATGTAAGACATTTTGCATGTGCATTTTGAGGGAAGAGACCAAAAAAAGTTAATATTTCAAACATAATTTGAGAGGCCAGCCCTGCAACAGTGTATGTGAATGGAGCCTGATCTCACGTGGTAGATTTTGGTTTGATCCCAGCCCTGACAGCTTGAAAAACACACCAAGTACTTCTTTGTTGATGTCCAGGATCCTGGCAGAAAAATAGAAATAGAGGAAAGAGGATTATTGTATGACCGACCCTGCTGGGGGGCAGCTCTTTCTTTCACTGGCGAGTGTACCTGCCTTCTGGCATTAAAAAAAATATGCCCTTTAAAAAAAGAAAAAGAAGATGTAATTTGGAGCAAACATAATTGTCAGGAAAAAAATTCATGTTTCATAAATTAATTTTCCTGGTAGATTTTTGACCTAGAAGAGCTTTTCTCTGAATCTAGACTTTGAATACTTTTTCTTTTCTTGGTTAAAATATGAAATTATGATATAGCTCTTAATGCATTTAAAATAACACTAGTCTAATTTTTATATTCTGTAAAATTTTCATTCAGAAGTTTAAATGAAAGATTGCATAATACAACCGTCAGGTGACTTTCTGCTGTCTGTATATAACTTTTTAGACCAAGTGTGCTTGATTAACCTGAGTAAACGTGATTTACCTAAGAGATTAGGAAGCTAACCCTAATTTCCTCAAAATTGCATTTAATTTTGATGCATGTAACAGTAATTTATAGGATACTTTCTCAGTTAATCAATGGTCATTATAGGATAACCAGGAATGAATAGCATTTTTGTTTCAGCATCAGATGGGTACGTTTTTGAGAAGTTGATAATGGAGTTAACTGCTTTGAATCTCAAGGTTTTCTTAATTTAAAATAAGTTCAGAATTTTCTCAATTTAGAATAAATTGGAAGGGATATATGTTGGACTGGACTAAATAGCACAACTGTATCAGTCAGTCGTAAGGCTATCAGGACAGAGTGAATACCAGACTTTACCATAGCTTAAAAGGTCTTCCATGGTGGGGACCAGCAGTTAGCGTAATGGCTATGTCACTGGACTCCCACATAGTCGATCACGGTTCACGTCCCGGAGCCGGTGGCTTAAACTCATGCCGGGTGCGTGTGCGTGCGTGTGCGTGCGTGCCCAAGATCTCAAGAGGAGAATGGAGGAGAAGGGATTGCGGTGTGGCCATCCCCTCTGGGGGATGATTTCTCGCTTTCTATCTCTCTGTCTGTCTGGCGAGCGCATGTGCCCTATAGCAAAAACTTTTCAAAAAAAAAAAAAATTCCAGAACTAAGTGGCCAATCTCTCCAATCATTCATTATAAGCATGTATGTGATCAGCTTTTCCCTCACACTGAAATAGCAGCAAAACACCTGAACAAATAACTTGTTCTATTGATAGTTATTGTATACTTTCTATATGCAAGGCACAATGATAGTCCTTTGGAGATAAAAGCATGCATCAAACTTTAAACTTGACACTCAAAGAGCGTACAGTGTATTGAGAAAAATTAGACACGCTTACAAAATACTGAAGGGCCCAATGTGGAGGTAGGATTTAAAAATGTATACCTTGAATCCCTCAAAATATTAGATATGACCAAGTTAAAAGTGATTAGCTGCAGAGTTTGAAAAGTAAAGTAACAGAAACAAATACAAAATCCCTACATAACTATGGTAGAAAACACATTAAAAAACATATAACTGGGGCCAGATGGTGGTACAGCAGTAAAATAACCCTCTCTGTGAGACTGACCTAATGGGAAGGTAACAGGTTCATGTCCAGAGACCTCCCTGAGTATGCAGGGTGTGCGCCTGCCTGTGATCCAGGGCTGGCTGATGCTGGGAGTGGATCATGGCATCCACACCTTGTTGGGGGCAATGTCTCTCTCTCTCTGTCTCTCTTGCTTCTGGAAGAAAGAAATGAACTTGTCTCAATGAATATATATATATATATATATACACACACACACACACACATACATGACAAGTTCATTGAGCATTGCAAATGTAGTGGGCTACCAATACAAATATAAAATATTGTCCTCAGTTACTTCTGCATCATGGTGAATTTCCTCTTCACACTGTTTAACATCACCTTGCACTGGACCCACATTTCCCAGTCACTTTTAGTTATTAAACACTGATCTGGATCAATGAAGCATTGTTCTCATATTCAATTCCATGAATTTCTTTTTCTTTCCTCAACACTAACCAGGCTTAGGCTGCAAAACTCCTTTTTCCTTTTTTTTTTTCAGTTGAGAATAGAGGTGACAGATCAGGAGGGATGTGGTCAGCCACTCCACTGAGTCAGCAGATCCTTTCCCTTTCTGGGGTCTCTGACTGGTCCCTCAGGTATATTGAGTGAACTGGAAGGAAGTCTAGGAGAAACTACATTCTTGTATTGTATGTCTGGTTGTCTTTTGGTCTGAGGAGGGCAGCCTGGCCTTTCATGGGCTTATTCTGGTTCTGTCCACTGCTAGTAGCTTTCATTCATATTGTGATGGAAAGTATTGTTTTCTTGGAATAGTGTTTAACTGCCAAGGAGAAGGACATTCCTGGTCTCCTCTGGGGGCTTTGGTACCAGCTTCCTTTCCTAAAGCAGAATCTGGCAGCTACATAGCCCATGTCTTCCCCTCATGCTTCTTCACATGGCTTGATGGGAAACTGCTGCTGTCCTGTGTCTCCGAGGGTGTGAAGGGACTGGGTGTTGGTTGCTGCCCATCCTCATCTCAGACGCTAGACCATGTCCCTTTCACCTTATTGGAGCTAGTGCTCCAGCGTGGTGAGCCAAAGTGTCTACATTCATACATGTTCCAAACACTCACCTGCTCCCTCAGGAAGGCCATTGTTTTACTCCAGAAGTAGAGTTGGTGCATCCATGGATTCGGTAGCCTATTCGTGCCTAGCCAGAGATGGTGACCTCCTTTCTTACAGGCAAATGATTCCCTGGGGATTCTATTTTACTCAGCTTCAGGAAGCAGAAGTCCCATTTACTCTGAATAATTCACTTCATATAACTTGGATAATTTCTTCCAGTTTTCCTCCTTCTCTCCATTTACTGCCTACTTAATTGGAAGTAGTGGTGGATAGAGGGTTGAATGGTCAAACCAGCTTAGCTGCTGTTTAATCGACCCCGAGGTGGTGTTTGGTCCCCATTATCTCTGACTCCCTGAGGATATTTTACTTAATATATTTGTCCTCAGTGCTAGATTCTGACTGCTAATTCTAGGGCAACAGGAAAACTTTCACTCTATATCTAGTATATAGAGAAGGAATTAAATGTAATCAATTTCCACACCAAGCTGTGAATACTTACATCATTCATATATATATATTTTTTTTTTGGGGGGGGGGAGAGATTTTCGCTATAGGGCACGTGCGCTCGCCAGACAGACAGAGACATAGAGACAGAAAGCGAGAAATCATCCCCCAGGGGGGATGGTCACGCTGCAATCCCTTCTCCTCCATTCTCCTCTCAGGATCTTGGGCATGCACGCACATGCGCCCGGTGTGAGTTTTAAGCCACTGGGTCTGGGACATGAACTGTGGTCGACTACGTGGGAGTCCAGCGACATAGCCATTATGCTAACTGCTGGTTCCCGTTAAATATATATTTTTTAAATAGTTATTTTTACTTAATTTTATTATTATTTTAATATTTCCAGACACGCACATGCACACACACACACACACAGTGAGAAAGCAAGTCTCCAGATCTGGGACTCAAACCACGGTTGGTCATATTTGAGTCCAGTGCCCTTAGCCACTATGCCACCTACCAGACCCATGTCATTTATATTTTTTAATCTTGATTATTTTATATACACTGCTATTCAATTTGTTATTCTGCCTTTTTCAATTAGAATTGTAGTAAAAATAATTTTCTTAGGGTTTTGCAAACCATTTATGAACATATTTTTTCAATGCAGAAATTATTCCATTGTATATTTGACATTGATTCTCTCACTTGCTAATTAATCATTGCTTAATTACATCATACTTTTGTGTAATAGTTGATTTCAGAAAAAAATACTGGAGGGCTGGCTCTGTCACATAGTTATAACATGGTTAAGTGCTATGTATTGGGAGCCAAATCCATGTGAATGACCATGATTTGAATCTTGGCCCTGATGGCTTGAAAAACATGTTGGGTGCATGTACATACATGTCCTAAATCCTGAAGGAATAGAGGAGTGGGGAGGAAGGGATTATGGAATGACCAGGCTCCACTGGGGGGTGCTTTTTCCTTTCTTTCCCTCTCTGTTTCTCTGGTGAGTGCATGTACCATCTGGCAAAGAAAAAAAAATCATAAATAATACTGAGGAGAACATCTGTGAGCGTACATGTTTCCCCCCTTCTATATTGGATCATTATTCTATTTAAGCAATAGTAATTACTTCACAAATGACTACAGAAGTTACTGAGTTTATATTTCTCAGAACGTTTGAGAGCATTGTGTATTAAATACAGGTACAATTTGGTATTCCTTATACTTGCGAAATGGTATCAGTTCTGCCCCTGGATGAAATCTTTAAATTCTTCCTTTCGGTTATAGTTAGTTTCTCTCAGCTTATTTTGAGTGAGATGTTTTTATTATTTAATATTTTGCTTTCATGGTTTGGCAGCAAGTGATGTATTTATTTCTGCTCTGAGATTTTGGCAAAGGCTTTCTGCAAGTCCCAGATTCATGCCAACCAATTTAGCCTCTTTGTGATCCAACCATGATCACGTCCCTGAATTCAACAACTGGGTAAATTTGGGGAGCTTCATGAGTGCCTCTTCTGGAAATATTGTTGAAAGCTCCTGATTAGGCTTTTTTTTTTTTTGGTACAACTTTTACTAAGTTCTCCTAACAACATAGTTAAACATACACTTTTTTGGGGGGAGAGGGAGCATATACTTGTGTCTTTCATTTAATAGATGAAAGACCCCTGTTGGAATTGTGAAACGGAATGAAACAAAAGACAGGAGAGGATAATGGCAAAGTTCTGTGTTCCTTATGACAGCAGGGTGATCCAGGTGTGTGCCTTTTATCAGAAACAGAATGAGCAGAAAGAACATATTTCCAGAGCGTGAACTGCACAGCAGGTAATCTCTGAAGTGGACAGCTCTTAGAATGACTTTTTACTGTGGATTTCTCACTTTATAACTGGGGTGGGGGAAAGAGGGGAGGGTCTTAAATGCTGAATATGAGCAAGTAGATTTCTAAAATACAAGTCTCTTGCAACAGGCATCTATTGTTAAAAAGGATTAGAAAAACTAACCCATCAGATACCTTACTGTTGAATTCCTTTGGAATCCCTTCCTGGGGATTCACATTCACGGGGTGATGTGTTCCTGATGGTAATAAATTGTAGCTTAGTATCAGCTAGAGTTGCAGTGGCTAGCTGAGTGGGTCAGATTATAGTACACATGGACAGGTGAGGGGCTTCATCAGTAGTGAGATAAATGAAGAGGGTTGTCATGGATGGTGTGCGTAGTGAAGATGAACAGCCTAGTAATTTGAATCTGCAATCCAAATGCCCAGTTAATGTCACTTCCTAGGACTGATGGGAGAATAAAATAGAGATTGTACAGTAGCAGGCTTGGTGCACAGAGATGAGAGGATAGGAAAAAGAATACATGGAAGACATCATGGGAGAAAACTACAGGAAGTTAGAATGATCAGCATTATAGCCCAAGCCTAGAAAAATAGCCAGGTTATATTTTAGGATAACTTCGTGTTTCTCTTTGGGGAAGTAATATAGGGAAGGAGAAACCCAAACTCAGTATCTTCAGACCTTTTGTGGTTCATATAAATCTCCTCAGTTGAAGGAGTATTATTTTTTCATTTGATTTTAATAGGCTGAATAAAACACTATTTAATGATATTATTATGCATTTATGATGCCATTCAGTTAAAGCAGAGTTGATTCAAGACAAAACAAAATGAATATCCTTCCCCCTTCCCTACTCCAAGAAAGATCAGCTTAGTTCTATTGAGCTCTTATTTGTCTCTCAGAATGAGGGAAGCTGACCAAGAAAACTGATACACTGGAGGGTCCTTCTGTAGGTCAGAGAAGGGAGAAGACCAAACTAGAAATAAGTAGATGGTCCCTGGCTTCTGATGGTTTGACTTACGATTTTTTGACTTATTATGGGTATATTAAGACGACGTTACGGTGTCTACTGAATGTTTATCCCTAGCACCAGTTCATCCTAAAGTCAAAAAATTTTAAGTTGAACTGCCAGAAGTCAGGGGCTGTCTGCTGTGCTGCCATGAAATTCATTTTCACTTACAATATTTCTTTTTTTTTTTTTTTCTTTAGAGAGAGATTTTTGCTGTTGGGTATGTGTGCTTGTTGGAGAGACAGAGAGACAGGAAGCAAGAACTCACCATCCCCTTGCCCCTAAAGGGGGGAGGACCACACCACAGTCCCTTCTCCATTCTCCTCTTGGGATTTCTGGCGCACACACACACACATGTGCCTGGAGTGAGTTTCAAGCTGTTGGGTCCAGGATGTGACCAGCCATCAGCCATGTGGGAGTTGAGCCATGTAACCATTATGCCATCTGCTTGTCCCACGTACAGTATTTCTGATACATGATGGGTAAGTTGGGCTGAATAGTGACACAGTGTTAGCATGCTGTTCTGTGAGGCTGACTGACATGGTGTAGTTCTGGGTTTGCATCCAGAGACCTCCATGAAAATGCCAGGTACACATGTCTGTGATCTAGGACTGACTGAAGCTGAGGGTGAATGGGTCATGATGATGATGTTAGGGATGTCTGTTTCTTTGTCTGTCTCTCTTGCTCTGCATCTCTTACTCATGGAAGAAAAAAATAAATTTTTTCTCATCTAATTTATTTATTTATTTATTTTTGCCAGAAGGTGCATGTATTCAACCAAGAGAGCAAAAGAGAAATCAAGAGAAAGAAAGGGAGAAAGCATCTCCCATGGGATATGGTCGTGCTGCAATTCCGTCAACATTTCTCCCTTCCTGCGAGATTTTGGGTACATATAGACATGCTCCCTGCATGTTTGCCAAGTCATTGGATCTGGGACTCGAACCATGTGGGGTCCAGCCACTTTAACCATCACACTATTGGTAGCCCAACTTTTTTTCAAAAAGGAAAATATAAAAGTAAGAAACTTAAGGGTAAGATGGGTGATAAACACATTAAAGGAAAAGTAAAGTAGCATAATTGAGCATAACCTAAAACAGTGCTGAGATCAATTTTTCAAAGACAAAATACAGAATAAAATAAGAAATCAATTGACCAACCAGAGAAGCCAGTAAGTGGTAGGAGTTCTTAGCAGAATTCTGAATTGGAAACAATTTTTCATAGTCTAAAGCCCAATTTAATAGAGTCCCTAATGGGTAGAGATCAGAGAAAGAAAGAAATGTGTGTGCTCTTAGATTTTTTGCCCTTCAGCACACCTTGTGCACCAGAGCCCACATCAAGATTTCTCAGCAATTAGGCACTCTGGAGTGGGGGCCCTGGGGCCAACAGTGTCTGCTATGTGTGTGGGCTTCTCAGCCCTGCAAACTTGCCTGCCAATTTAGGTGAAGCAGATGTAGTTAATCCCTGATTATCCATAGTTATGGAAGAAAGCATTCATTTATGTAATTTAAAATAATTTATATTTGGCCTTTGGACACATGGGTTTTAAAATTAAGTAATTAAACAGAATCGCCTTTGGACACATGGGTTTTAAAATTAAGTAAACAGAATCATCCCACATCCCTCCCTTTCTCACCAGAATTCATTGTGTTAACAATTTCCTGTGTGTCATTTTTGACCTTTTTTCTCTGAATTGGAAACACCTACACATACATACTTAAAGGATTTTATACATAAATAATAATCAAACTATCTTATATTAACTGTTTATAGTATGCTAAGTACTATAGATAGAATATATTGTGTTGTAGGCTTTACCCATTTTAACTAGTTAAACCCCTGCAACATTATTATTCTGATTTTAAAGATGAGGAAACTGAGGGAACCAGCAGTTAGCGTAATGGCTATGTCGCTGGACTCCCACGTAGTCGACAG
>NW_006159939.1:2447165-2457010 GCF_000334495.1 Tupaia belangeri chinensis | reverse complement strand
TGCCCAAGATCCCGAGAGGAGAATGGAGGAGAAGGGATTGCGGCGTGACCATCCCCCCTGGGGGGTGATTTCTCGCTTTCTGTCTCTATGTGTCTCTCTGTCTGTCTGGCGAGCGCACGCGCCCTATAGTGAAAATCTCTCCAAAACAAAAAAAAAAAGATGAGGAAACTGAGGCAAATGAGATTAAATAACTTGTCCAAGGATACTCTGCAATTGAGAAATAGAACCAAGATGTGCATTTTATAGTCCCTACTCTTAAGCATTATGATGATTTTCTGCTTCTCTAATTGGGATTATGCTGTATCAACTTTCTACAACTTAATTATTATTTTCTAATGCCAGAGGGCACATCATGTGGAAGAGAGAGCAAGAGCGAGCGAGAGCGGGAGCGGGCTTGGTCATGCCGCATTCCCTTTCCCTCCAATTCTCCATCCAATCAGGATTGTGGGCATATGCACCATATGTTTTTCAAGCTTCAGGGGCCACTTGAACCCTGGTCAGCCATGTGCATAGACTGCTATGCAATGGGGCCAGTCTACAGCTAATTTTTACTCTTAGCAATCTATCATGAAGCTCTATGTGAACACACATAGATCTGCTTCATTCTTTAACTTGCTATGTAATAGTCTTCTATATGTTAATGTTACCTAATTGTTTCCCCATTTATAAGCGTTAGTTTCTAGTTTGAACTGCTGGGCACATCCATTTCCTTGGCAGATGTTTATTGGGTACTGACTTTCGGTTAGGCACCTTTCTTGGTGCCAAGGGATTAACAGTGAACAAAACAGACAAAGCCCCTGCAGTCACAGCATTTATTTTCTGGATATGGAAACAGACAGTGATAAACTAAATATACCATCTATAGCAAAACCAATAAATCTATCAGGTCATGATAAGAGCAGTGAAAAAGAACAGACCAAAATAAAGAGATTCTACAAGACTTTATTCATGTTTTACCCGTTTTGACATTCATCTGTGTGTGTGTGTGTGTATGAACTGGGTCATTGGAAAAGTCTTGGTGCATTTTGCATAGATAAGCATACATCATGACTTTTTTAACCACCCAAGAATTCTATGCAGTTTTAGCACATGTATAGATGGGCATAACCACCAATGAACTACTCGTAAGCTGTCATTTGAATGAAACCTAAAGGACTGAGGTGCTGTGGCAGTGCACATCTGGATGTAGAGTACTTTAGGCAGAGAGCCAAGGATGTGTGAAAGTGTGGAGGCAGGTGGAAGGCCAATGAAGATAAATAGGAACTTTGGGGTGGAGAGTGATCAGAGAGGTATCGGGTGGGGAGGGTAGTCAAACCATGGAAGACCTTTTCTTTTTTTTTTTTTGAAGAGGTTTTTGCTATAGGGCATGTGTGCTCACCAGAGAGACAGAGAGAGACAGAGAGACAGAAAGCGAGAAATCACCCCCCAAGGGGGATGGCCATGCTGCAATCCCTTCTCCTCCATTCTCCTCTCGGGATCTTGGGCACACATGCACACATGCCTGGCATGAGTTTAAGCCACCGGGTCCAGTACTCGAACCGTGGTTGACTACATGGAAGTCCAGCAACATAGCCATTACACCAACTGCTGGTCCCGTCATTTATTTATTTTTAATTTGACCAGAGAGACAGAGTGAGAGTGAGAGTGAGAGAGTGAGAGAGTGAAAGGGAGTGAGAGAGAGAGAAAGTGAGAAAGCAAGCCACCAGGTCTGGGACTCAAACCGCAGTGGGCTATGTGGCAGTCCAGCACCCTTAACCACCACGCCACCTGCTGACCTGCATGTCTCATTTTAGCTCTTGTTTCCAGTTAGGTAAATTAGATTATTGTCTAACTCTAACCTGCCTTTCTAGCACTCCTCCCAATTCTGCCATTATTCTCCAGTTTAATAATATATTTGATTAATGCCTACTGTGTGCCAGGCAGAGCTTTAAATCTTTTACATATATCACTTAATTCGACTCTCACAACAATCTTATAAGACTGGTACTATGACAGTAGATATTATTGCTACTTTTGTGCTGGTGGGATCTCAGGCCTGGAGCTATAGGTGGTCCCTAAATTATGCTGGTTTGATTTACAATCTTCCAACTTCACAAAGGTGCAAAAGTGATACTCATTCCGTAGAAGTCTTACATCTAGTTTTGAATTTTGTGGTTTTCCTGGGCTAGTGTTATGCAGTGCAATTCTCTTTGGCAGCTGGGGAGTAAATTGAAGAGCACCAGTACGAAGTGATTTGTTTACAGTCATACAGTCAGTGTTAGAGCTGGGACTTGAACCTGAGCTCTGCTGAGATTCCAATGCTTTTTCTAGTCTTTACATTGCTTCTAGAACATCGCTCCACCTGAGTCAATCTACTCATTGGTCCCAAACACACTGACTTTTGTCTCCCTGACTGATTTTTTGCAATCATCCCTTGGTCTGGGATGATTCCTGTGTTGCCCACCCATCTTTATAGATTATTCCATTTTTTCCCTCAGTCATTAAATTTTAATATGAATTTTGTTGCTAAAAATGGGGAGAAAAAAGTATGTATGTACTTTGAAGTGTCCTAAAGAACATGCTATAACTTACCTTGCACAGAGCAAGGTACATAGTAGGTCTAAGATCTTTGCTCAATGCCTTTGTACAAAACCCTATAAGTATTATTATACAAGTGTTAGTCTTTTAATGTGCTCTAAAATACTCAAGCTTTTATTTGGACTTTTCTCCTTTTTTTCCTCCACAGTCTTATATTGGCACCTGCCTTGGTGTAGCTGAAATAGAATGGGGAAGCCTTTTAGTGTGGTGTGCATCCCCTTGTGTTTCATTTGGGTATCTCATTCATTCTGTGTCCTCTCATGTCTACATGTTTTTGTCCTCCTATTGCAAGAAAGGGTACTGACAGAAAGCACAACGGGTAAGAAACCCAAAACAACACAAAGCTAGGGAATGTAAAGCACACCAAAGCTCACTCACACCTTTCTTGTGTGTCCACTTTCCAAGTTTTAAAGTACGAAGACATTACTGTTATAAGAGATTAGTAAGATATTATAGACTTAAAATAATTTCTTTTGCTTTTCTTCTCCTGAGGAAATAAAGTATATGCTTCTTAACACCTCTTAGTTTGAAAATGGACAAATAATAGGCTTCTTAATTTTTTCTTCTGTGGAGTATGTCTTTGGCAAATTTATATTTCTTCTTTATTCGTTGACAATAGGGATGATTCCTTCCCATCGTACCCATCTTTTTTTATTTTTTTTTGTGGCTTTTGCATGTCTTTGAAAATATGTATGTTCTAGATTTTTCTGTGTGGTGAAAAAGACAAGTGAGTCTGACACATATTGAACAGGAAATAAGAAAAATGTTTTTATGTACAGATGATGTAAGTACAAACAGTTGATTAAAAACATCATTCTATGCAAACATGAAATGGCCCAGCTGGGAAATTGGACTGATTGGGAATTCTCTACAATCTTGTTTTTTACATGACTCTAATACGCTAAAGTGTGATAGGATATTTCTCTAAAATTATTGTCATTACTCCCAAGGTAAGTTTTTGTTTGTTTTTGTTTGTTTTTGTTTTGTACTTTTGTTGTAGGGTGTATGCACTTACCAGAGAGATGGGTGTTGGGGAGAGTGAGAAAACATTCCCCCTCCATGCAGCAATCCCTTCTCTTCCATGCCCCTTTCAGGAGTTTGAGAATGCACACACTTGTGCCTAATGTGTAAAAATGAGAAAATATTGAAATATTCCTGTATTTTAGGAACTTTAAACATTTGATTCATAAATCTCTTAGATGGATCCTCTGATAGCAACTCCAGACAATCAGTATAATTAAAAGACAGATTTCTTTTTTTCTTTTTTTTTTTTTGAGAGTTTTTTGCTCTTGGGCACGTGTGCTCACCAGAGAGACAGAGAGACAGAGAGTGAGAAATCATCCCCGGGTGGGATGGCCACACTGCAATCCCTTCTCCTCCATTCTCTTCTCCTCTTGGGATCATGGGCATGCACGCGCACATGCCCGGTGTGAGTTTAAGCCCCCAGATCCAGGACTAGAACTGTGGTCGACTATATGGGAACCCAGCACCTAGTCATTACGCCAACTGCTGGTCCTCCCCAGTGTGTTTTTCAAGCTGCTGGGTTTGGAACTTGAACCACACAGTGGGCCATATGGGATCCAGCTGCCTTAAACCCGATGCTACTGGCCAGCTCTAAGTATGTAATGTATTCTTTTATTTAATACATAAGGTAGCACTGTCCTTTTGCAATAATAACTACAAACAGGAACAGCAAAAATGTTTTTGCATCTAAATTCAATATAGATGAAATCTTAGGTTACTATGACATTTTACTTTTCAGATTAGTATGTCAACATGTTTTTGTTATAATTTTTTTAATAGCAAAGATAAGCTCTAAAATAATTAAGATGTTCCACTATCTGGTTGCCATATATATATATACACACACACACATATATATATATATAAAAGAATTAATATTAATTTCAAATTCTTTGGTAATAAAAATATAAAGGAATAAATAATCATGTCTTGGTATCTAGCACTCACTATTGTGAGTCAAGTAATTGTTCTCACAGACAATGGTAGCTTCTTTATCTATTATAACTTCATTGTTATAATAGATAATGACATTTTGGGCTAATTGAGGCAGACTCCACTAAGCACATAGTATGTTTTTAGTAGAAAACTTTAAGGCTTTTTTTTTTTTTTTTCAGATTTTTGCCATAGGATGTGTGCACTTGCCAGAGAGAGACAGAGATAGAGGGAAAGTAAGAAATCCCTTACATGGCCATGCCATAATTCCTTCCTCATTCTCTTCTCAGGATTTTGGGCACGTATGTACAAGCACAGGTCGTGATTTTCAAGCCACTGGGTGTGGGACCCAAATCATGTTCTATCATGTGGGTGTCCAGTGCCTTAACCACCACGCCACCTGCTGGCCCCTAGGAGATAAAAAATTTAAAATTCACTGTAAACTTTCTTTTCTGTTAAATGTATTGAAAATAAGTTTTTCCTAATGGTTCAGAGAAATTTTATAAGCATTCATTATTTTGTGGTGCTGCAAGATAGCCCAAAGCATGAATGATAACAATAAAAATCATACTTATCATAACCATAGCCAGTACTTGTGACTATGCAGGTTATTATTGGGTTGTCAGGAAAGTCATGATACAGTTTTGCATAGGAAACCAGAAAAATACATCATGACTTTCCTGATGACCTAATATGTGCAGGTATACTTTCAATTTCTTTACTTGTATGAATTCATTTAATTCTCACAAGAATCTAGTGAAGTAAGAACTAGTATCATTCGCTTGGTACAGATGAAGCAGCTAAGACATAGGTGCTAAATGGTTTAGTAACTGTTTTAAGGTAGCCCAGCTCTGAGGCTGTGGTGCTAGGATTCATTTTCCAGCAGTTTCTCTAAAGAGCCTAACCTTTCTGCCTTTATGTTTTACGGCCTCTAAGATACACTTGGATTCAGGGTCCAGTTTGAATTTTGGCTTTGACACGTTTAAGTTGAATGACAGATAAGTTACTTTTCTTTCTTTCTCTCTTTTTTAGGAGATTTTTGCTATAGGGCGTGCGCACTTGCCAGAGAGACAGAAGTAGAAAGTGAGAAATCACCCCTAGGGAGGATGGTCATGCTGCAGTCCCTTCTCCTCCAGTCTCCTCTTGGGATTTTGGGCACGCACACACATGCACCCAGCATGAATTATAAGCCACCGGGTCCAGGATTTGAACTGTGGTTGACTACATGAGAGTCCAGCAATGTGACCATTACATTATCTGCTGGTCCCAAGTTGCTTAACTTTTCTAAGTTTCAGTTTCTATATCTTACACTGAGGATGATAATGGCACTAACATCATAGCATGTTGTGAGGAGTAAATGAAATGGTGTAGACAAATAGCTGGCTGCATAGGAAGTCATCAGTAAATGTTACCTTTTTCAAAATTTAATTTTATTTATCATTATTATGATTTTAAAATTTGCTAAAAGGTATGCATGTTCACCAGAGATAAAGAAAAAGATAGAGAAAGTGAGAAAGTAAGCCACCAGATCCAGGACTCAAACTGTGGTCGGCCATGTAGAAGTCCAGCACCTTAACCACCATACCACCTGCTGACCCCAGTAAATGTTACCTTTTATGTAACATTTTTGTTCCCATGTTTATAAAAGGGTGAGATGTGGTCTCTGTAATATGAAAACTATAATCCCTGAAAAATGGCCCTCAAATTGGTAAATTAAAAAATATATGATTTTCTTCTTTGTTGATTGTCAATTTTCAGTGCTATTAAGTGGCCAAGAATATAGTCTCCAGAAATAATGACTCTACTGTTTATTAGTTTATCTAATAGCAGGGAATCTGTCACTTATTGATGTTTAACAACCCAAGTCTGACAATTGCCTTAACTTTCTGTTCTAATATAGAAAAACTTGTGCATAACCTTGAAGCAGCCCAGGG
The DNA here is from genome assembly GCF_000334495.1 of Tupaia belangeri chinensis. NCBI lineage: Eukaryota > Metazoa > Chordata > Mammalia > Scandentia > Tupaiidae > Tupaia > Tupaia belangeri. The sequence continues at coordinate 2,450,543 of NW_006159939.1, read as the reverse complement.
TGGGCTGATAGCTGCCTGGGTTTTCTGTTACCCAGGGTGCTGAAACTGCCCCTTCCCTGAGCTCCCTGCTTCTCTGCCAGCTCTGTATTAGGGCAGGCACAGAGCATCTACCCTGATAGGACACTCCAAAAGTGCTGAAATCTCCCCTCCCCAATTCACCCATAAAAGACTGTGTCTAATTCTCAGCCGAGGCCAGAGACTCAGAGTGTTAACTCCTCTGTGCCTGCTGACATAATAAAAGAGTTCTCCTTTTTCTCTCTGGAGTGCTGTGTTTTCGTCCCTCAGCGTCTGTTTGTCCATGACATAATCTAAACTACAATTTTCATTCTAAAAAACCAAGGATCTACATTCTTATTGAAAGAGCTCTATAATTTTGAAGATATGTGATTTTGATAAATATTTTGACATAATATTCTGTAATATATCTAAGATGCCCTCAATATAACCTTCCTAGTGTATGATGTTTTCTGTTACCTCATTTCCAAATTTGTCTATTTCAGCATTTTCATTTTGGTCAGAACACACTTATTCATTCCTCTTTATTTTCCCCAAATGCTTGGTTTCTTTTGAATGTCTACTGTATTTCTTTTTCATTTCTTAGTCTGGCAGATTTAGTGTTTCTGTTGCCATCATTTGGGGTGGTTTGGCAGGGAAGGTTTCCCAGCGGCAGAAAGTGTTCATATCTCTCTAGCCCTCAAGTGGAGAAAGCAGATTGGCTTCAGTTGTCAGTTCTGACATTTGAATATTATTGAAATTGTTTGTATGCATCAGTTCTTGAAATATTTCCACCCTTTACTTTACTGACATTTTTTGGTGGGTCAGAGTGTATATGCACTTTAGAGAGAGGGAGAGGGAGAGAGAAAAAGAGGAAAAGAAACCTGGCATGTTTTTTTCAAGCCCAGGATTGAACTGTGGTTATTTGTCGTGGGATGCAGATTTTTTTTTTTTTTAAACAAAGATTACTACATTATAATGTGTACTGTTAATTTTATAGGATTGGTGGAACCAGAAGATGGCATCAACGTTATGTTGCTGGACTTCCATGTAGTCGACTGTGGTTCAAGTCCTGGACCCAGCGGCTTAAACTCAGGCTGGGCCCGTGTATGTATGTGCCCAAAATCTTGAGAGGAGAATGGAGGAGACTGGATTGTGGCATGGCCATCTCCCCTGGGGGGTGATTTCTCACTTCCTGTCTTTCTCTCTCCGTCTCTCTGGCAAATGCATGTGCCCTATAGCAAAAATCTCAAAAAATTTTTGTAGGATTGGAAACGTCTGTTTCTTTCTTTTCTTTCTTTTTTCTTTTTCTCCACTCATTTTTGGTATGCCATTCCAAAACCCATTTGTGTGGTTATTCCTGCATCTGTTAAATGCCTTTTTCTTGCCCAGTCCCCCTCGCTCCAGCCTCCCTTCCCTACATGCAGTATCTAGTATCTACAGTCATGTTCTCTACTTCTGTGTTTTCGAATCTTTAAATTTCTGCCAAGAATTCAGGCATTCAATATGTATTGAGGGAGAGCATGCAGTACGTAGCTTTCATAGTCTGGTTTATTTCACTTTGAATTACATCTAGATTTGACCATTTTATATCAAATGGAAGGGTCTCATTGTTCTTCACAGCTGAGTGTATTTGTCACATTTTTGAATCCAGTCATCAGTTGTTGGACTCTTACATTGATTCCATGTCTTAGCTATTGTGAATAATGCTGCAATAAACTTGGATGTGTAATTGTTTTTCTGACTGAGTGATTTCCTGTCCTTTGGGTCAATATCCAGGAGTGGGATCACTGGGCCATAGCATGTTCTGTTTGTGAATTTTTGAGGAATCTCCATATTGTTTTCCACAGTGACTGTACTAATTTTCATTTCTACTATTAGTGCAAGAGGATTTCCTTTTCACTACAGACTTGCCAGCATTTACTGTGTTTTTTTTTTTTTTTTTTTGTGTGTGTGTGTGTGTGTGTGTGTGTGTGTGTGTGTGTGTGTGTGTGTGTGTGTGTGTGTGTGTGTGTGTGTGTGTGTGTTTAAAATACTGTTTTGATGGGGCTAGGTGATACCTCATTGTGGTTTTGATTTGCATTTCCCTTGTGATAAGAGATGTTGGACATTTTTTCATATGCTTTCTAACCATTCATATATCTTCCTTTGAGAAATGTCAATTTAGATCAATTGCCATTTAAAAAATTAGGTTATTAGTTTTTCTGGAAGTGAGCTGCTTGAGTTCCCTATTTATTCTGGGTATTAATCCTTTACCTGAAGTTTAGTTTGCAAATATTTTCAACCATTTTCTGGATGTCTCTATTTATTGCTTCCTTTGCTATGCAGAAGTTTTATTAGTTTGATATAATCCCACTTGCCAATTTTTGGAGTTGTTGCCCGTGCTTTAGGGGTCTTATTTAAGAAATCTTGGCCTATTTTAACGTAAGTGTTTTTTTCCTATGTTTTCCACAAGTAGTTTTTCCCCCGTTTTTCATTTTTTTAAGGTTTTACCAAAGGGCCCATGCACTCGCTAGTCAGAGACAGAGGGAAAGTGAGAAATCCCCCCACCCAGAGGGGAGGATGGCCACACCATAGTCTCTTCCATTCTTCCCTTGCGATTTTGGGCATGTACATGCATCTGACATGATTTTCACACTGTTGGGCAGGGACTTGAACTGCGGTAGGCCATGTGGGAATCCAGTGCCTTAACCACCACACCACCTGCTGGCCTGCCACAAGTAGTTTTATAGTTTGAGGCTTTACATTTATCTCTGATTCATTTTGCATTGACATTTCTTAATGATGAGAGTTAGGACTCTAGTTTCATTTTTCTGCAGATTGATACCCAATTTTTCTAGCACCATATGCTGAAAATACTTTATTTTCTTCACTGAATTTTCTGTGTGCTTTGTCAAAAATCAGTGGTCATATGATTTTGGGTTTATTTCTTGTTCTTTATTATAGCAATCCCAATTTTTTTGGCACCAAAGACTGGTTTTTCACAAAATTTATTCCGAAGGGTTTTTTGTTTGTTTGTTTTTCTGTGTGTGTGTGTGTGTGTGTGTGTGTGTGTATGTGTGTCTATTGTAAATGGGATTGCTTTCTTCAATTCTGCCTCAGTACATTCATTGTTGTTGAATTAAAAAACTATACATTTTGTATATTAATTTGTACCCTGTCACTTTACTGACTTTATCCTATCTAGAAATATATTCATGGATTCGCTTTGATTTTTTTTTTTAAATTAAAAATTACTAGAGGGTACACATGTTCACTGGAGAAAGACAAAGAATGAGACAAGGAAAGTGAGAAAGCACCCCTTCCCCTCCCATGAGGGATGGTTACACCTTAATCCTTTCCTCTCCATTTCTCCTTTCAGGACTTTGGGCACACACATACACA
>NW_006159939.1:2441559-2446931 GCF_000334495.1 Tupaia belangeri chinensis | reverse complement strand
GATGGCCACACCATAGTCTCTTCCATTCTTCCCTTGCGATTTTGGGCATGTACATGCATCTGACATGATTTTCACACTGTTGGGCAGGGACTTGAACTGCGGTAGGCCATGTGGGAATCCAGTGCCTTAACCACCACACCACCTGCTGGCCTGCCACAAGTAGTTTTATAGTTTGAGGCTTTACATTTATCTCTGATTCATTTTGCATTGACATTTCTTAATGATGAGAGTTAGGACTCTAGTTTCATTTTTCTGCAGATTGATACCCAATTTTTCTAGCACCATATGCTGAAAATACTTTATTTTCTTCACTGAATTTTCTGTGTGCTTTGTCAAAAATCAGTGGTCATATGATTTTGGGTTTATTTCTTGTTCTTTATTATAGCAATCCCAATTTTTTTGGCACCAAAGACTGGTTTTTCACAAAATTTATTCCGAAGGGTTTTTTGTTTGTTTGTTTTTCTGTGTGTGTGTGTGTGTGTGTGTGTGTGTGTATGTGTGTCTATTGTAAATGGGATTGCTTTCTTCAATTCTGCCTCAGTACATTCATTGTTGTTGAATTAAAAAACTATACATTTTGTATATTAATTTGTACCCTGTCACTTTACTGACTTTATCCTATCTAGAAATATATTCATGGATTCGCTTTGATTTTTTTTTTTAAATTAAAAATTACTAGAGGGTACACATGTTCACTGGAGAAAGACAAAGAATGAGACAAGGAAAGTGAGAAAGCACCCCTTCCCCTCCCATGAGGGATGGTTACACCTTAATCCTTTCCTCTCCATTTCTCCTTTCAGGACTTTGGGCACACACATACACAAAACTGGATTCCTTCTGAAGCCACTGGGTCTGAGAATTGAATCACAGTTTACCATGGATCCAGCCATTCTAAACACCATGATTCTGGTGGCCCATTCTTTTTTGTTCATTTTTTTTTTTTCAACTTGCTGTAGGGCACATGTAACTATTAGAGAGAGACATAAAGAAGGAAAGTCAGAAAGCACTCCCTAAGGGGTAGGGTCACATTGCATTCGCTTCCTCTCCATTCTCCTCTTGGTATTTTGGGCATGCATGCCTACATATCCAGTATGTTTTTCAAGCCTGCAGGTCCAGAATTCAAACTGTGCAGTTGGCCATATTGAGATCCAGTTGCCTTAACCACCATACCACCAGCTGGCCCCTGGCCCACTCTTTTGGATTTCCTATGTATATAATTATGTCATCTGCAAACAGGGACAATTTAACTTCTGCTATTTGAATGCCTTTTATTTCACTTTCTTGTCTGATTGGCTATGACTTCCAATGTTATTTTGAAAAGAAGTAGAGAAAGAGGACAACCTTGTCTCTTTCCAGTTTTCATTCAGTATGATGTTAGCTATAGGTTTGTCATAAATGGCTTTTATTGTATTGAGAAGTATACCTTCTATACCTATTTCGTTGATAGTCTTAATCAGGAAGAGGTGTTGTATTTTATCAGATGCTTTCTCTCCATTGTTTGATATAGTAACATGTTTTTTTTTTTTATCTTCCCTTCTGTTAATTTAATATATTAGATTTATTGTCTTGTGTATGTCGACCCAAAAGCGCATCCCTGGGATAAAGCCTTAGTCAATCTTTTTAATGTGCTGTCAGATTCAGTTTGCTAGAATTTTGTTGAGGATTTTTGCATCTATAGTAATCTGGGGTATTGGTCTGTAGTGTTTTTGTTTGTGTGTTTGTCTTAAATTGTGTCCTTGTCTGCTTTTCATAGTAAGGGGACGGAGGCTTTACAAAATTAGTTTGGGGCCAGCATGTGGCCGCGGTAGAGCCCCTCACTGATGTGGTGTACTGCAGGCCCCAGTCAACGGCCCTTCCCTCTACGGAGCAAAAGAGCCTCGCACTCTAGTATTACTTAATTTGACCAGAGAAAGACAAAGAAGGAAAGTGAGAAAGCAAGTTTCCAGGTCTGGGAATTGAACCGTGGTTGGCTGTGTGGGAGTTCAGTGCCTTAACCACCATGCCACCTGCTGACCCCTGTCCATATTTTTTTCTAGTAATTATATTTTTAGTTTTTGCTACAGAGTGCATATACTTGCTGGAGAGAGACCCAGTGAGATAGTGAGAGGGAAGTGAGAAACCCTCTGGGAGGGATGGCCATGCCACAGCCCCTTCTCCTCCAGTCTCCTCTCGATATTTGGGGCACATATGTACGTGTACCCAGCATATTTTTCAGCAGCTGGATCTGGTATTTGGACCTCACAGTTGGTCATGTGGAATCTGGCTGCCTTAACCTCCATACCACTGCCTGGCCCTTTTCTAGAAATTTTATGGTGTGATTTTCTTTAAATTTGTGATTACCTTGAATCCATGTTTATCTTCTTTTCAGATGGTGATTCATTATCATAGCACTATGTGTTTAAGAAAGCTATCTTTTTCACATTGATATGAGATGCTGTACATAGTTGGGTCTGTTTTTGGACTTAGGTTCCATTTGCTTGTATATCCATTTGCATGCCTGTAATATACAGTTATCACTCAGTAGTCTCAGGAAATTGATTAACTACATAGCATATGTTAGCAACAATGTAACATTTTCAATCCTTGTTTGGTTGAACCCATAAATAGGAAGGGCTGATTATAATACTTTTTTGGTTTTGTTGTTTTTAAGTTTAAATAACTTAAAAAGTTGTAGAAGCCTACCACAGCTCCCTGCCCCTGCCGTTTTTTTTTTTTTTCTTAAGACAGAAAGTAAGAAAACAACCCCTAGGGAGAAACCACCCCCTAGGGAGGATGGCCATGCCATAATCCCTTCTCCTCCATTCTCCTCTTGGGATCTGGGGCATACACGCACATATACCTGGCATGAGTTTTAAGCCACTGGGTCCAGGACTTGAACTGCGTTCTACTACATGGGAGTCCAGCAACATAGTCAGTACGCCAAATGATGGTCCCGCCACCTGCTTTTTAAAAAATAATAATTTAATTTATTTTTAAAATTTGACCAGAGAGTGACAGCGTGAGAGAGAGAAAGAGATAGAAAGTGAGAAAGCAAGCCTCCAGGTCTAGGGCTGGAACCATGGTCAGACATGCGGGAGTCCAACGCCCTCATCCACCATGCCACCTGCTGACCCTCCTTGCCCGTTTTTACATGTATATGATTAGTCTGAATAATAAGTAACTATTCAGTAAGGTCATTTAGTACCACCCTCTAAATATAGATTGGTTGGTTATGGTAGAGGAAGGAATAAGGTGTTTTTCTTAGATAGTATACATGTTAGAGTGATGGGAAGTAATAAAGACAGGGTTCTTTTTTTCTTAAATGTTGCATTATTGGTTTGTATTTATTTATTTATTAATTTAATTCACTTTTTTTTTTTAGAGAGGTTTCTTTGCTATAATGGCATGTGCGCTCTCCAGAAAGGCCAGAAAGACAAGAGAGAGACAGAGAGACAGAGAGACAAAGTGAGAAATCACCCCCCGGATTGGCCACGCCGCAATCCCTTCTCCTACATTCTCCTCTCAGGATTGTGGGCATGCATGCACATGTGCTTGGCATGAGTTTAAGCCACCGGGTCCAGGACTGCAGTTGGCTACATGGGAGTCCAGTGACATAGCCATTACACTAACTGCTGGTCTCTATTTATTTTTTATCTTATTTTATTTCAGGTACTTTTATACATTCAAACACGTCATTTAGTTTGGAAAGTGAATATTCCAACATGTTTACATTTCTCCTCAGTCTAGTTGATAATACTATAAAGTTATCTTCAACAGATAGTACCCCATTTTTTGTCCCATTAATGCTATGCCTCTCCATTTTTCTCCTTAATGTTCTTCCTCAGACTGTATTCATTCACACATGCTCTTCCTGCACTATATTTAGTATTCACAACCATTTACTGTGTTTCTATATCTTTTAGTCATTCAGTTTCAGTCACAGAGTGTGGAAACTTGGTTTATATAAGTGGGGACATACAATGTCTCTCCTTCATAGCCTGGCTTGCTTCACTCAGCGGTAAATCTTCCCTAGTCATCTACTTTTTGTCAAAAGCCAGCATCTTCTTGTTTTTTATGGCGTAGTAGTCCATAGAGTCTATGTGCTAGTGTTTTTTTTTTTTTTTACACACACATATATACACACACACATTTATTTATTTATATATATTTACCCCTATGTCTGACCCTCTGCCCTTTCCCACCCTTTTCTCACACTATCTCTGGTATCTACAGTTGTCTTCTATTCCTTTTCCCACCACATTTTATTGATCACATAATTTCTTAAATAATCTAACTACTTTCAATAGCAAGTTCAGCTAATTTCAAGAAAAGCAGTTTTGAATTGGTAAGGAAATTTGCTTAAAACTAAAAGCCTGAAAACAGGTTAGTATTCTGTTCAAATATGATACTTGGTGAATAAAATATTCTGAGTAGATTCCGAGTAGAATGAAAATGCTCCCATGGACACAACTCATTGTCTGTTCTTGCTCTCAGTCTAGCCCTTCTCTTCATTTTTGGTACTGCTACCACTGTGATTTTTCTAGAATATGATCCTGTCCATCTCTTATGTGAATAGTTGAGTGACTCTCCATTGGCAGTATGATAGAGCAAAAACTTTCATGAATGGGAACAAAACCACCCAAAAGTCAAATACAGTTTTTGAGTACCAAGTTTTGTTTGGAAGTTATGTATACGGGAAGGAACAAAACAACCCTTATGTCTGATCCCATGGAATTTGTAGCCTAATGGAAAAGACTGGTATTAACCACATGACTACACAGAAGTGTGATGTGGGCTATGGTAGATAGTAGATTACCGATCTAGACTCAGCCCCTCCTGTCACCTCTCTCTCCAGCCATGACAGATGATTTGCAGTTCCCTGAATGAACCATTGTTGCTTATCCCCACAATTTAGCACTTGCAACATTTTTCTTGGAATATCTGGGTACATTTGACTGAGTTGTCATACTTGGATGAAACAGCATCTCTTCTGGGAAACTTTCTTGTGTCCACTGCCCTCCCTTCTTTCATTTCTTTGTTCCTTTCCCTCTTGCCCCTCATCCCCCTCCTTGATACTTACTTTTCCTGTGTATAAGGTATTATTCAATAGTTTGAGGATACAGATATAAACAAACAAGATCTGTTTCCAAAGAAATCACAGTATGGAGAGACAACATAAAAAAAAAAAACTATAAAACACAATAGCAGATAAGGTGCTGGAGCTTTTTTAAACATGTTATTATACAAAAACCTGTGATAATCATTTTGGGAAGTGTAGATTTTCATCAGTGATTTTGGAAAAGGTGGCTCCTGAAATAAATCTTTTTTAAAAAAATAATTATTTACTTTTATTATTATTATTATTTTTAAATTTGACCAGAGAGAGAGAGGGA
>NW_006159939.1:2366405-2441351 GCF_000334495.1 Tupaia belangeri chinensis | reverse complement strand
CGAAGGAGAGCACAGGGGACTGCAAGCACCTTTTTGAAAACCATTTGGTGACATAGTAGGTGAGGCAGGTGTGGAAGGCAGAGGGGTCTAATACAGCAGGGTTGGAATACTGTAGTGAAGAGCCTTTGACACATTTAAGCAGGGAAGTTGTGTGGTTAGATACACCATCCTGGTTGGATATGTAGGAAAAGGTTCAATGACTATGAAACTGGAGGAGGGCAATGAGTTTGGAGGTTATGGCAGCAAAGTAGGTGAGATACTGTAAGGAAGTGAACCTGAGTAGTGTGTAATAGAGTAACGCTTCCATGAACAGCAGCAAAACCACCCAAAAGTCAAATATAGTTTTTGAGTACCAACTGGGTTTTGTTCAAAGGTGATGTATAGAGGAAGGAACAAAACAACTCGTATGTCTGAGCCCATGGAACTTATGGCCTAATGGAAAAGACTGAAAGCACCCACAAGATGACAATGAAGTGTGATGTGGCCTCTGTTAGGGTGTTAGGCTACCTCTACTCATCCCCGCCTGTCTCTCCCACCATGACAGATGATTTGAACTTCCTTGGATGAACTGTTATTGCTTATCTCCATGACTTTGTACTTGCAACATTTTTCTTGGAATATGTGGGGACATCCGACCAAGTCCTTCACATTTGGTTGAAAGAGCACTATAAGAGAAGGGAGGCAGTAGGAAAGGGGGGCTTAAAGGTAGAATCACAGAACTTAATAAATAATTAGTTACAAGTAGAAATGATTTTGATACAGTTTCCTGAAAAGACAAGCTGCATGTTAGCATATTCTGTAGAATGTGGTGGTTTTTGCACACTCATCTTCGTAAAGATCCCTTCGCCAGCCTTCACTGTTAGCTCTCACCTGCTGTGAAATCTGAAGCAGGACAGCCAAATAAGCCAACCAAGATAAATCCCCCAGGTACACGAAGCTAATTCCCAAAGCACTGATGAATAATAGACTTTGGGACTTTCCAATTATTGTTTCTTGTGATCATTTATTTAAAAATTTCTTTACATAGCTAACATTTACTGGATAATTGCTATGTATCGCATGGCTATTTTAAGCAATTGACGTGCATTAACTGATTTATTTTCACAACCCTATGAAGTGGATATGATTTATTCTCATTTTCACAGATGAAGCAGCTAAGGTGTAGAGTTGTTAGGTAATTTGCGTATAACCTCCCTTGTCTTAATCACTGTACTTTGTCAATGGGACTGTTAATTAGCTCTAGTAGGTGTTTTTTGTTTGTTTGTATTCTCGTGGGTAAATGCTCCAAATTTTGTGAAGATTTTTTTCCCTTTCCAAATTGGTTGTTATTGATTTAATTTAGATGATTCAAGTCCTTTACAAGTATCTTTCGGAAAGCTATTAGGTGGTATGGTGGTTAGAGCAGGATCCCATATGACCAACTCCATTGTTTGAGTCCTGGATCAGACAACTTGAAAAACACACTGAGTGCATGTGTGTGCACATGTATGTGCACCCAAAATTCCAAGAGAAGAATAGAAGAGAGGAAATCGTAGCATGGCCAACCCCATGGGGCTGATTTCTCACTTTCCTTCCCTGTCTCTGTCTCTCTCTGGTAAGTGCATGTACCCTATGGCAAAAATCTACCAAAGAAGAAAATATCTTTTGGATTGGCCCCATGTCATAGTGGTTAAGGGAGCTGGACTTCACATGGCTGACCATGGTTTATATCCTGGCTTGAGAAACATCCTGAGCATAGGTATGTGCATGTCCGAAACCCTGACAGGAAGAAGTGGAGAAGAAGGGATTGAAAAGTAGCCACACCCCATTTTTAGGTGCTTTCTCCCTTTCCTCTGGTTCTCTGTCTGTCTCTCTCGAATGAGTATGTCTTTAGTTTTTATAAAATACTACAGAAAATTTATCTTTTTATTTCTTGTGTTGTCTGGCTTAGAATAATTTGTATGTTAAAAAGAAAAAGATCTAAAAATGACGAAAAATTTTAGCAATGTTTTCAAGTGCTAAAGAAATAGTGTTTTAGAGGCAAATAATACAACATTGATTAAGACCATTGAAAGGGTCTGTGGATTGACTCGTTTGGTTGTAGAATCATATAGACTTCGTGCGTGTCAGTTACTGTGATCAAATTACCCCCAACCAGTTAGGTGATTTAGGTAGTCCACTCATCCTGGGAAATAGTGCCCGCTCAAATCTGTTCCTCATTTAAGGAAATGTGGCTGCTTAACTTTCTTTAGTAGCAAAAAAAGCAACTTGTTTCTTTGGCCTTTCCTAATTTATGATGCCTTGGAGGTCAAGGCTGACTCTTTGTTTCCCAAATGGGTCTTCCTTTGCCCTGTCACAATTCCATTTTGAGATTTGAAATTAATTTTCTTTTCATTTTTACATAAGACATATGTTGAATGTTATGTTATCAACTATAAATTTGAGTGTTGAGAGCACATTTTTTAGTCACAATTGTTCAGGAGGCCAAGGCAGGAAGATCAAAACATAGTGAGATTCTGTCTAAAGAACAGAAAAAAAAAATCTATCACTGAATTCATGACCATTCGAACACATGTTCAGAACATCAGATTCCTTCTGATAAACATTATGGTTTAGCTCCATACCTACAAACTTGCACAGGGAAGCATTTGGGTTGCAGTACCCCTAACATCTGTCACATTTTCTCTTTGACACTGTAGTCTGTGACTCCCCTCGTATGTCACATGCATTGCATTTTAATTGATGATTGTCTCTAGATTAATTTCTTCATATCTAATAAACTTTAGTACATAGGAAGAGTGTTTATTTTAAAGTAAACTAAAATGTACATTCAGAGATCCTGGAAAGAAAATCCATTGTTCAGCCCATTGATATAATGTAATTTTTCTGTCTTGTATTTAACTCAACTTTTAATATTTTGTTCAAGTGCATTTTGTTGTATTTGAAAGCTGCTGTAATCCTCTTCCTGCTTTCTCACAGTCTGCTGGAGGGAGTAGTCACAGCTTATACTACTATAATGTAGAGAGAATATTTAGTTAAATACTATTTTACAAAAACGCATTTGGTAATTTAAAGATGGATACTTTGATAATACCATAGGGGTGAAATTTTAGTTTAATGGGGCAGAAATTGCATGTAATTTATTGACATTTCTAGATACATGTCTTTTTCCAGAATGATTTAAGTCTCCTAAAATAGGGAAGGGAAAAATCTTTTTTTTTTCTTAACAGAAAGAGAGTAACCATCTCCGAGGGAGGATGGTCATGCTGCAGTCCCTTGTCCTCTCTCCTCCTCTTGGGATTTTGAGCTCACATGCATATGCACATGCACCTGGTGTGAGTTTCAACCTACTGGGTTTGAGACTTGAACTGCTGGTGGCCATGTGGGAGTCTAGTGCCCTAAACATTATGCCACTTGCTGTCCCCGGGGAAAAAAAACTTATCTAAAAGTTTTTTTTTTATCTATTCCAGCTTACATGGTTTTGGGTCTCAGCAACATTTTGAGTAAAGGTGTCCCAAAAGGCTCTGCATGATAGAACCTGGTTTGTTCCCATCTATACTTTATATTTCATGCCATGTACTTGTCCTGCTATTTTTTAGGTAAAGGCCTGTGCACTGCTTTAATCTTTCTTTCCCTCCACCATTATCATGCCTAACATCTTTGCCAACTCAGGTCTTATTTTTGTTTTTTTTTTGTTTAAATTTTGTTGGAGAGTGAGTGCACTTTTGGGAGAGAGATACTGAGAGAGAGAGAGAGAGAGAGAGAGAGAGAGAAAGCGAGAAAGCAAGATGGCAGCCCCCATGGGGAATGGTCATGCCTCAGAGAGACATCTGAGGTGGGGGAGGGGATGGAAGGGGGAGAGAGAGAGAGAGAGAGAAAGAGAAAGAGAAAGCAGGAAAGCATCCCTTCCCTCCCAATGCAGAGTGCTCATGCCACAGTCGCTTATACTCCTTTCAGGATTTGGGGCACATGTGCTCACCCACAGTCTATTTCTCAAGCTGCTGGGTCCAGGACTCAGAACCAGGCAGTCAGCTATGTGAGATCCAGCCATCTTAACCACCATGCCCCTGGCTGGCCCAACCTATTATGATACTTTCAGAACTAAGCACTGCCTGATCCTCCACTCCAGCTTCCTCTAGCTGCTTTTCCTTGGCTCACTTTCATAATAATTTGTATATTTCAGGAAAAATGACTTGTGTATTTTCTAGAAAAGCACACTGGATTGTGGTTAAATATTTGTATTTCTTCCCATCTCATTATGCAAGCTCTGAGGACTTTTCTCTCCCCAGTACCAACTGGACTCAAAGAGGTAATGGAATGCATGTTGCCTATCAGTGTATTCTAAGGACTTAGCTGAGTATGGAGACACCAAGGGATATTTGCTGATTGAATGGATGGATAGATGGATAAATGAGCAATTTATGTACGTCAGGGGACAATGAACTACAGTTCTTTCTTACCTGCCTCAAACGATTAGAACTCTTTGTGCAAAGGACACGTAGGCAGTGAGCATCCAGATAAAAATGAGAAGTAACTGACACTGAATAGAATAGGGGCTTGGGTAGTTATGGTGACATTAACACCAAATATCCAAAGAATGTGAAAGATTTTAGAGTAAATTCTGTTTGAACTTCTGCAACATAATTTTTAAATTTGCATTGGTGCCATCCTAGATGTTCTAGGTAATATAAAAGCAAATATAGGGCATCGGTCACAGTGGTGTTACTGTTACTCTGACTTTAAATTTACCTAGTCCATTCTGTGGTTCTTAGTAGATATCATTTTGCCACAGTGTGTGCCTCCCATCATAATGTGTTAAGTTCATGGTGAATTAAGAGCAATAGTGTGTCAAATTCTATTTGTATCATTTGGCTTTATTTTAAACAGCTTAGCAATAAATCCACACCAATGTTTGGGAGCAGACTCTGGGGCGTGATTCTTCATAGCATGTCTGTAAGCACACATGGAGTTTGGAGCCTAGAGATATTTGACTCAGAATTAGGGGCTGTGGGCCTTATTTTCACAAAGGAGAGTAGAAAGAAAAAAATATAGTTGAAATCATTATTGTATTTCTGAGAGATGGAGAGCAAGAACTCTAACATATGTCTATCTGTATTATCAGGTTGGCTAAAGTGATGACATTTTCTTAGAGACTGGGAAAGAAAAAGATTAACTGATAACTGTGGTGATTAATTAGACCCCCACCTTGGCTAGGCCATGCTACCTAGATGGCTGGTCAAGTGCTGATCTGGATGTTGCTGTGAAGAGCTATATATTTTTTCTTTTTTGCTTGCTTTCTCTTTTTCTATCTGTCACTTTTATTTGTTCCTCTTCCCCTCTTGTTCTTTTTTTTTTTTTTTTAACATGAGGTTAACATTTAAATCAGCAACTCTGGGGACCAGCAGTTGGTCTAATGACTATGTCGCTGGACTCCCATGTAGTCGACTGTGGTTCAAGGATCGGACCCAGTGGCTTAAACTCACACCGGGCACGTGTGCATGCGTGTCCAAGATCCCAAGAGGAGATTGGAGGAGAAGGGATTGTGGCATGGCCATTTCCCCTGGGGGGTGATTTTTCCCTTTCTGTCTGTCTGTCTTTCTGGTGAGTGCACATGCCTTAAAGCAACTCTGAATTACGCAAATCACCCTCCATAATGTAGGTGGGCCTCAACCAATCTCTCTCTCTATCCCTATTTTTTTTTTTTTTAATTTTTTGCCTTAGAGAACATGAGCTTGAGAGAAAGAATGAGATAGAGACACTGAGAGGGAAAGTGAGAAGTCCAATCTCCATTTTCTTCCTGGGATCTTGGGCACTCATGTACACGCACACCTGGCGTGATTTTTTTAAGCCACTAATATAACCACTATGTCATCTGTCCCCCTTCATCCAGTCTCTAAAAGACCTTAAGAAAAATGGAGAAGAGAGAATTCTCCCATCAGACTGCCTTTGGACTCGAGCTGCAATAGTAACTTTCCTGTTGCTCCAGCCTACTGGTTTACTCCATAGGGACTTACTGGCTCCTGCAGTTGTAGGAGCCAACTCAAAATCTTTCTCTCTCTCCATTACACACACACACACACACACACACACACACACACACACACACGTGACTGTTTCTCTGGAGAACCTAGATTAATACAATAAGCTTGTCTAAAATGACATCTCTTTTCAGATTGTGTGGTTTTATTTTCATAAAATGTCGTTTTTAAACTTTTGACATGTTCCGTGATCCTTCCGCCATTCTGTGCAGGGAGCAGGGTGAATTATCATATCCCAGTAGGAAAGCTCCCCCCTTCCCCCTTGCTCAGTTATAGGATATCAATGACTCACATCATTGAAGTTTCCCCTTCCTGACAGAAATCAGCATAGAGAAGTAGTGAAAAATTTGAAAGTGAGAACCTAATTTCAGACTTGTTTAAAGGAGCTTCCAGTTTAAGAGAGGTCATAACAAGAAAATGATGGGCCCTGAGCAAACCCCTGTTACCTCTGTCATTTAGCTTTGTCCCCTATTAATGCCAGCTCAGCTAAAGCAAGGATGCCTCCAGCCCAGGCGTAGGTCTGTGCCCTCCCTCTCCAGTTGCTGTCTTGCCGGCCCCTCTCCTTTATGGGGTCTGCCCTGTGTTCTTTGAAGCCTTATGCTTAGCTTTCCTTTTTCACCTATGGTCCTGCTAAAAATGACAATGAAAATAAAAATTGAGGGGCCACCAGGTGATGTGGAGGTTGAGGCACTGGACACCCACATGGCTGAACATGGTTTGAATCCTGGGCCTGGTGGTTTGCTTTCTCACTTTCCTCCTCTCTCTGTGCATCCCTTTCTGGTAAAATTAAAATAAAAAAATGAATAAATAGGTCAAATTAAATAATTATTTAAAAAATATATAAATTGAAATCCTGCAGTTGTAGGAGCCAACTCAAAATCTCTCTCTCTCTCCATTACACACACACACACACACACACACACACACACACACACACACGTGACTGTTTCTCTGGAGAACCTAGATTAATACAATAAGCTTGTCTAAAATGACATCTCTTTTCAGATTGTGTGGTTTTATTTTCATAAAATGTCGTTTTTAAACTTTTGACATGTTCCGTGATCCTTCCGCCATTCTGTGCAGGGAGCAGGGTGAATTATCATATCCCAGTAGGAAAGCTCCCCCCTTCCCCCTTGCTCAGTTATAGGATATCAATGACTCACATCATTGAAGTTTCCCCTTCCTGACAGAAATCAGCATAGAGAAGTAGTGAAAAATTTGAAAGTGAGAACCTAATTTCAGACTTGTTTAAAGGAGCTTCCAGTTTAAGAGAGGTCATAACAAGAAAATGATGGGCCCTGAGCAAACCCCTGTTACCTCTGTCATTTAGCTTTGTCCCCTATTAATGCCAGCTCAGCTAAAGCAAGGATGCCTCCAGCCCAGGCGTAGGTCTGTGCCCTCCCTCTCCAGTTGCTGTCTTGCCGGCCCCTCTCCTTTATGGGGTCTGCCCTGTGTTCTTTGAAGCCTTATGCTTAGCTTTCCTTTTTCACCTATGGTCCTGCTAAAAATGACAATGAAAATAAAAATTGAGGGGCCACCAGGTGATGTGGAGGTTGAGGCACTGGACACCCACATGGCTGAACATGGTTTGAATCCTGGGCCTGGTGGTTTGCTTTCTCACTTTCCTCCTCTCTCTGTGCATCCCTTTCTGGTAAAATTAAAATAAAAAAATGAATAAATAGGTCAAATTAAATAATTATTTAAAAAATATATAAATTGAAATCCATATGGCCAAGATATTTGCTAAAAACTTAATACATCTCAGCTACTGTTCTAAGTGCTTTCCATGTCTTGGGCCATTAAATCCTCATATGGCCCTATGAGAGAGGAGTTGTTGTTGTCTCGCTTTTACAAGTGAGAGATATTAGGAGTTTAAATAAGCCCCCTAAGGCCACCCATTGTGATGGCAGAATGCAGGTATAAACCAAACTAGTCTGAATCTAGGACTTGTAGATTTAAATATATCATTGTTTTAATTATTGCGCTTAGTGCTGAGGTGCATAAGTGCTGAGGTCACTCGACCCCCAACTTAGTGTGCCATCTTGTCCAAACAGATCTGAGTTATATAGGATTTCCAGATCCTACAGTGAGACCAGGGGAAGGTATGTGAGAGGTCCTTGGGCCTTTCATAATAACCCTCCATTGATAGGGGTAGACTGCATCTTCCTTTCCTCTTTCTGTATTTTTTCAATTGATAAGTGATCTGTTTTATTTGATTTATAGCAACATTTCTTTCACTTACTCCATAACAATTCCTTCTCGCTTTTAAACTTTCAACTCACAGCAAAGCTGCCTTTTCAGAATTATGTAACAATGTACTGCTAGGTATATTTGCTAGGAGTGATTTGATGTATTTCCATGGTTTCTGTCATCCGTGTTGCCCTCATCAGGAATTCAGAGACTTTCTCTTCAGTTACCAGGGAAGCACACTGGGGTGTGAAGCAAATTTTCCTGCACATTAATAATAGCCAGCCCTCGAATTGCAGGTGAGATATCTGAAACTCGAGAGTGAGATGATGTGTGGAGAAGCAGGTTACTGTTGATACTTGAATGCCTTCTTAGAAGAAGGATAGGAATTGACAGACTGGAGAAGGAACATGCTCATGAGGAGTGAGGAGGTGAGGGTTTGAAAGTGCCTGGAGTGTTGGAAGAACTGTAAGGGGTTTGGTCTGGCGTGGTGAGAGTTAGGAGTTGTCTCGGAGGCAAGACTAAGATGATACATGTTATGCCAAAAACTAAAAGGAGCTGTGAAAAGATTTGGGGGAGCCCACTGGTAAGAGATGCCTCTAGGGAAGACTAGTCTACTGGAGACTTGGAAAGTGGGTTTGTGGGGAGAAGGAGACAAGGAAAGGTGCAGAGAGATAACGTAAGGGCCATAGCTGACGTCGGTTTGTTCACTCTGTCCCTGTGTCCCTGATTTGGTATCAGCACCTTCCTTTTTTTCCCTGAGTAACTTTGCCTCTCCTACTCCATATGTTTTTGGTGAGGCTTCCAGTCACTGTTCTCTGCCCTTCTCTTTAGTCAGAGAGATGCACATATTTTCTAGGCATGGGAAGTGATGGCATCCCATCATTGGCCACCCTAATTTATCCAAAAACAGCAGTGTGACTCAAATCAGTCAGATTCTGTTAGGATTTTAAATATGCTAATATGGAAGACAATACCATTCTCTCTTTGGGTTCTGAAATCATGGAAGCCTGAGTCTTCCATCAGCCATTAGATTAGTTTCCTAGACCGGCTATAAAAAAGTATCACAAACTGGGTGGCTTGTAAAATAAAAAATGATTCTCACTGTCCTGGGGGCTAGAAGTCCAACATTAAGGTGTCAGCAGGGTGGTCCTCTGAGGGTTCCTGTGGGGAGGATCCTTCCTTGTCTCTGAGCCTCTGGTGGATCCCAGCAATTCTGAGCCTTTCTTGGTTTTCAGATAAATCTCTTACATCTACTTCTGTTGTCACATAGCCATCTTCTCTCTCTCTGCTCGTGTGCAAATCTTCTTCTTATAATGAGATCAGTCATTGAATTAGGATCTACCTTAACTCAGTGTGATCTCATCTTAATTCTGTTTTACTTGCAAAGACAGTATTGCTAATAATGGTCACATTTAAAGGTTCCAAATGGATGTGAATATTGAGGGGGAAGGTGGTTAGAGGAGATACTGTGGAATTCAGTACAACCGTCTTTCCTGATGCCTGCGTAAATCCATCACAGTAGAACAGAAAAAGACCATAGAACACATCAAAACAGAGACAACCGGTAGAGAATGTTGGTAGGTAAAGGAGGCTTGGTTTCTGGACTCTACATGCTTAATTGCATTGGGTCTCCCATAGTTATTCTTTGAATTTTATGGGCTATCCAACTCTCCTTCTTTCAGAAAATTGTTCCTACCCCCCATTTTTGTTTAGGTTACATTGAATTAGACTTCTATCTTTTCCTACTAAAACAATTCTGATAAATATGGAGATTACTGCACGATTCCAGGTGGAAAGAGAAGCAGATCTGAGACACGGCAGTGGTGGTGGAAATTGGTTTGTGAAGAATTTAGAAGGTGGAATGAACAGAGCTTACATTCTGTTTACATGTTTGAATTAAAGGAGGGGAATGAGTCTATAATGATCCTTGCAGTGACTGGGTACATAATGAGGCTATTCTCTGGGAAAGAAATAAGAGTATAAATTGTCATGGAATTTGGTCTTGGTAGATTTCTCTGTACTATTATTATTTTTATACTTTCTGAGAACTTTTTATTTCATATAGGCAAGAAACATATTTTATTCCTTTATTTTTTTTTGATCAGCAGTGCTTACTGTAATATATTGGGCACATGGTGGGTGTGCCAGAGTGTTTATTCAGTTAGAAATAAAAGTCCAGAGCTTGAAAGGCAAAACCTCTTTCTCCCAGTTAAACACATGACCCACATTTTCCATCTGAAGATGTTTCTATCAAGATCCAGTTCCCTGAAGTGTCCATCATGTGTGTTAGCAGAGTTTGGATCCAAAAGGTCACTGGATTCATATTCATGGGACCATCACCAAACAATATGAAAAAGGAAGAATAACATAAACTCATAGGGTCATCATTGGGGCAGTTGACTAAATTTAAATATATTAATATGAGACAAAAGTTTCTTTCTTCTTAGAAGAAATAGGCTTAAGTATCTTGATCGCCCTGCTCTCTGTTTCTTTCTTTAAAGTATACGATGACAGAAACTCCTTGAGGTTGAAGGAGTTGCTACTTGTAGCAACCAGTAGCCCCATAAGATAGAATAGGGCCTCAGTAAACGCTTGTTGCAGCTATCTAAGGTTGGAAGTCATCAGTAATAGAGGGGACTCCTTAAATATTTCTTTAAAAAGGAATTAGTAAGAAATAAATTTAATGCTTAAACATTTATTATTCAGTCTACACCTCTCAAAATGTGTATTTGGAATTTCTAAGACCCTGAGACACAATTTGGAACAAATATATCCCATTATAAATACATATGTTTGGGTACAAATTAACCAACAGATTGAAAATATGGTTTGGACTGGCCCTGTATTCTACTGGTTAAGGGAGCCAGAGCCCACATGGCCAACTGCAGTTCAAATCCTGGTCCTTCCTAATAGCTTGAAGATGCCAGATGTGTGCCCCAAATCCTGACAGGATAGGGACACAGACAAGCAGGGATTGCAGTGTGACCATGCTCCTTTGTGGGAGGCATTCTCCCTCTTCCTTTCTGTTTGTATCTGTCTTTCTCCTGTGAGTGCACATGTCCTCTGGCTAAATTTTTAAAATTGTGGTTTTATATATATATATATATATCTTTTTTTTTTAAGGAGTGATGATAGTATTGTAATGAACACTAAAAGCTTCTTATTAACCTTGAGCTCAGTGACTATGGTGCTCGGAGGGTTTTGGTTTGTGCAGGGAAGTTTGCTTACTATTTAATTTTGCACAAGAAAGAATTGATTTCATTTTTTATTTTTAGTTTTTCTGTAGGGTGTGTGCATTCACAAGAAAGATGGAGACAGTGAGAAGGAAAGTGAGAAATCACCCCCAACCCCCGTGGGATGGTTATACCATAATCCCTTCTCTCCTGGGATTTTAGGCATGCACACATATGCATCCATCATGAGTTTCAAGCTTCCAGGTCCAGGACTTGAACCACAGTCAGCCATGTGGGAGTTCAGTGCCTTAACTATCATGCCGCATTCTGGCCCTTACAACAAGGGATTTTAAAAAAATAAATATTAGTACATCAACTGATGAATTACTATTTTCTTCAGTGTGAGCATAAGGAAAATTAAAAAGCTGTAGGATTTAAAACCTAGCAATTGTTTCATGGAATCTGACAACTCTTTATACTTTGTGAAAAATAATGTGAGGTGAAATTTGAACTCTTATCCTACATCATAAACCTTTCTTTGTCCACATCATCTTGTAATTACTTATCTCTTCCTTAAACTAGAAGGCATGTCTAAGAAAACCAAAACTAAGTATAGTAAGGTAAAAAAAAAATTAATATCCTGTATTCTCACAAAACCCAAGAGCCTAAAAACTTTATGTGCTTAATTTAATAGACTTGATTTGGGTAGTTTCTACCCCCCACCCTACCACTTAAACATTTTCTTGTACAGACCTTAACTATTTTTTTCTTTCTCATTTTATATCATAGAAGTTTTTTTTTTTTTTTAAAGTAGTTTCTCTAAGGTTCCAAATAATGAGGTAAGATAAGAAATTCTGTGCACAGCACTTTTAAAAACAAAATGACTTCATGTAACGCAATAACTCAAGTGCTTCCAATTATGTAAGTGACTCCCTGGGGAACAGGCACTTAGGAGAGACTGGCTTTCCAGGCCACTAAGTACCGTGTAAAGAAAGCACTTTAGCAATTTACCATACAATTAATAATACCTTGTAGGTCTACAATGCCTTTCCTCCAAAAGACACATGTGTTCTTTTTCTTAAAGTTTATTTATTTCTTCCATGAGTGGGGGGGGGAGAGAGAAAGAGATAGAGAGAGAGAACCCCCACCAGTCGATACTGTGATCCAGCTCCAGACTTGGCCAGTGCCAGATCATGGGCAAGTGTGTGTCTGGTGCAGTCACAATGGAGTCTGGACTTGAACCAGGAACCTTCTCATGTGGTCTTGCCTTACAGAGTGTTGTGTTTTACCCTTGCACGACTATCCACCTTCATGGATTTATAATGTTTTCACGTAGACCATTTCCTTTGTCCTGAAAACATGTGAGGATCTTACACTGTATTAATTCCCTAGATACTACAAGTAATTCATGTAATGGGCAGCCTGCTACAGTATAGGTTTTTGATGGGTTTTCTTCACTTATTGATTGTCACAGGGTGTGTGCACTTGCCAGAGAGAAAAAGAGACAAAGAGGGAAAGGGAGAAAGCACCCTTCAATGGGGCATGGTCATGTTGTAATCTCTACTCCTCCATTTGGTAGGGATTTGGGGCACACACATATGCACTAAGCATGTTTTTCAAGTTGCCAACGCAGGATGCAAACCATGGTTGGCTATATGAAATTTCACTTCCTTAACCACTAGACTAAGGGTGCTGGTCCTGTTACTGGTTTTATAGAGCATTACAGAGCCCAAAATTTTCCTCTGGGTATCAGATTATTGAGCAGAGAGACCTGAGCAATTATTATAATAGAGAATGTGGCAAAGGGCAAAAATAGGACTGAATGCAAATACTGTAGGATCACAGAGGACTGAGAAACTACTGTGCTTAGAGGATGAAACCGTAAAACTTTGGGGGAGGGCAGCAGATAGCATAGTGGTTATGTCACTGGACTCCCGTGTGGCTGACTGTGGTTTGAGTCCCGGACCCAGTGGCTTAAAAATCATGCCAGATGTGCAAGTGTGTGTGTCCAAGATCCCAAGAGGAGAATGGAGGAGAAGAGATTGTGGCATGACTGTCCTCCCTAGAGGATGATTTCTTTCTTTCCCTCTCATTGTCTCTTGTCTCTCTCTAGTGAGCACATGCATCCTTAGGCAAAAAACTCTTAAAAAAAAAAAAAGAGAGGACACTATTGAGCAAAATTAAAGTAATACAACAAAAAAATGATGGAAATAACTGTCTCTAACCAATTTGTTTTTCAGGTGGAGGCATTCTCTATGTTCATTTTATTCTGAGAACTACGGAAAATGGCCTGTGTATGTGTTAGTGGCGAGTGTGTTGGAAAGATGTTCAGAGACCATGAGAATAACTTGGGGACCTCTGAGGAAAAAGTGCCTGTCTCCCAAAGAGTTTGCTATCTCCCATTGTCTTTTGAGAATCCTTGTTAATGGGCGTGTGTGACAGCTAGTTATTTATGTTGTGTAGAAAAATATTGATCATTTCTGCCCAGGGAGTTATTTTCTCAATTGAAAGAATTATCTTTACATTATTTGTATAGTATATTTTGAATTATTTATGAAATTTTATTCCTAAAAGGTTTGCTCTGTAAAATATATCTGTTATGAATGGAATTTCTAAATCAAAAGAAATTATGTTATATAAATGAGGATTAAGCTATCTATCCTTTTTTTAAGTCAGCAATAAATAACGTAAAAGAATGAAGTTTTTCCTCCTCTTTGGCTAAGGGAGCTGCTGGTTGTACTCATCTTCCCTGAAGATGAGCTAGTTAGATTTGCAGTTGGTTGGATTGATTCAGTAAGAATCTTCTGTCATTTCTATGAGAGATCCTGTTTAGGAGAACTTTTTCTTAGAGAAGTGGGATGGTATAGTGATGAAGTCCATAGGTCAGTATTTAGAAAACCTAGCACTAGTCTTGGCTCTGAAACTAAATATTCTTTTTATTTAATCATTTGGAGATCCATTTCTGTCACCCATAAAATGGAGTGTTTGGATTTAATATCCTGATTCCTTCCAGACCTAAAATTTTATAATTATGTGATTGTATGAATGAGATTAACTTTTTTTTTACATTGTACATATTCATATCCTTTGTTCATGAAGTTCCCTTTGTCTATTACTTATTTTCCCCTTCTCTTGTCCTTAGAATAAAACTCAGCAAAAAGTAAAGGAACTGACATTTTGAAATCATCTATATTCTAGGTGCTGTGATACGTAGAGTGACCACATGTCCAGTTTATGGCTCTTGCCCTAGTGTAATTTTTTTTAAATTGCCAGAGGGTGTATGCACGTGCTAGAGACAAACACACATGCACACACATGCGTACAGAGAATGTGGGAAAGTATCCTCCATGGAGAACAGTCACTTTACAATCCCTTCTTCTCCATTTCTTCCTTCTTTTTTTTTTTTTTTTTGCTATAGAGTGCGTGCACTCGCCAGACAGACAGAGAGAGACAGAGAGATAGAAAGTGAGAAATCACCTCGCAGAGGGGATGGCTACGACACAATCCCTTCTCCTCCATTCTCCTCTTGGGATCTTGGGCACGCACGCACACGCGCCTGGCGTGAGTTTAAGCCACCAGGTCTGGGACTTGAACCACGATCAACTACGTGGGAGTCCAGCAACATAGCCATTATGCTAACTGCTGGTCCCTATTTATTCCTTCTTTTGGGATTTTTGGGCACACCTGCACATGTGATTGTTGGGTTTCCAAGCTGCTGGACCTGTCACTTGACCTGAGGAGTCACCCATGTGGGGCCCAGTCACCTTTTACTGCTTTCTTATACTCACAAAAGTTTCCTGATTTGAACAATGAACTCATATGATGGTAAGGACATTTTTTGTTTTACAAATATTACTTTATTTAATCCTCAGAGAAATTTTATGAGGTGTATATAATTACCCCTACTTTCCACATGACAAAAACTATAATTTACAATGCATTAAGGAGTTTATTCATTACACCTAACTGGCAGTTGCCCAAATTGTATCGCTTTTTGTAGAAAATCATTTTAGACTCAACCCTTACAAGCTTTCTCCTGGAAGCCTGTAGGTCCATTTTCACTGCTAGAGAATCACGTCATGTACATAAATGTGTATGCATGGGGTTTCTCTCACTGGATCCTGTTCCATTTTTAAAACAAAGACTGTCCTATTTATTAGCGTATCAGCAATGTTTAGCACACTTTGTCTGAATGCGTGTTTATATGCATCTATATTGTATTTATCAGAGTAGTTCTTGATAAAAGCTTGAGAGACTTGGGGGAACCAGCAGTTAGTGTAATGGCAATGTCACTGGATTCCCACGTAGGCAACTCCGGTTCTTGTCCCGGACCCGGTGGTTTCAAATTCACGCCGGGCACGTGTGCCCAAGATCCCGAGAGGAGAATGGGGGAGAAGGGATTGCGGCGTGACGATCCCCCCTGGGGGGTGATTTCTCGCTTTCTGTCTCTATGTCTCTCTCTGTCTGTCTGGCGAGCGCATGCGCCCTATAGTGAAAAAAACCTCTCAAAAAAAAAAAAAAAAAAAGCTAGAGAGACTTAGTTTCCAGTTTGGGATCCCCAATATGTTAACCATGAGTCTTTGAGCAAGTTATACTTTTTTTTTTCTTTTTAAAATTTGCTACACCTCCCCCCAATGAGGATAACCACACCACAATTATTTCTCTTTCATTCTCCTCTCCAGGCTTATGGACATGCACACACACGCACACGCACACGCACACGCACACACACGCACACACGCACCACGCACACACACGCACGCACACGCACGCACACACACACACACACACACACACACAGTTGGCATGTTTTTCAAGCCACTGGGTGTAGGACTCAAACCATATAGTCAGCCATGTGGAATCTATGTGGGATCTGCCCTAACCACCATACCACCAGTTGACCAAAGAAAGTTATACTTTTTCTGAGCTAGATCTTTTTTAACTTTCAAAGGTTGTAAAAATCAGTGGAGGTAATGCATGACATCACAAGGGTTGCATTTATAGAATTCTTTCTTTGTCAGGTGCCACAGTAAACACATTAGTCTTTATAAGATTTGGTCTTTATAATAGCCTCCATGAGAGAGACCCTATGTGATTTAAAAATGTTAACTGCCTCGGGGCTAGATGGTGGTGTAGTGGTAAAATGTGAAGCTCTGCAAGGTAATCCACATGAGAAGGCTCCTGGTTCAAATCAGGAGACCTCCCTGAGTACCACCAGGAACACACTCATAATTGGGACTGGCTTGTGCTAAGGGTGGATTGTGGTATTATGGTCCCATTGGAGGTACTGTTTCTTTCTGTCTCTTTTGTTCTAGAAGAAATAAATAAACTTTAAAAAATTATTTAATTTTTAAATTATTGCTTTAAAATTATTTTCTATAGGGCATCTGTACCAGAGAGAGAAAGAGAGAAAAGGAGTAATCCACCCCATTCAGGACTTGAACCATGGTAGGTCATGTGTGAGTCCAGCACCTCAACCACCATGCTACCTTTTGGCCCTAATAAATAAACTTCTAAAAAAATGTTAACAGCCTTGACTATGGTTACATAGCCAAGAAATACCAAGTGAAGGCCAGATTCAAACTCAGCTACCTTAAAATGCCTTTTATGTTCTAATTTAGTATAAAAAATAATAGCTGAATGAGCTTTCTCAGCTAAAGAGTCTTAACATTAAGTGTTAGGTTCCTGTTTTCCAGTCTGCTAGTATTTAGCAGTCATTTCAGCCTGTTCATTGATGCACATTGCTCTCTGAACCTACTTGCATTGATGGGCAGAGGACTGAGTAGAAACGGCTGCCCTCACCAATGCCAATGGACAGTGTCTAATCTGTTGAGAACCTGAGTAGAACAAAAAGTCAGAAGAAGGGTGAATTTGCTCTTTGCTTGAGCTGGGACATAACATCTTCTTCTGCCCTTGGACATTAGCACTCTTGGTTCTTGGGCTTTTGAACTCAGACTGGGGCTTAGACTGTTGACTCCCCTGGTTCTCAGGTCTTCGGGTTTGTTATTGCACTACTGGCTTTCCTGGGCCTTCAGCTTATGGGCTGAAAAAGGTGGGACTTCTAAGGTTCTATAATCTCCTGAGCCAGTTGCTCATAAGAAATCTTTTTCTATTTCTCTGTATGTACCATACTAGTTCTGTTTCTCTGGAGGACCCTGACTGATAAGTGTGGGTAACTGATAATAATACCACCTTGACTGTCAATGAAGTTCTTACGGATACCTCAGATTGCATAATTAAAAGTTGACACGTGGGCCAGCCCAGTAGCCCAGGGGGTTATGGTGAGCTGGATTCCACAGATCAAATCACAGCCCTAACAGCTTAGTAAACTTGCCAGGTGCATGTGTGTGCATGCCCCGAATCCCAACAGGATGGAAAAATGGAGGAGAATGGACTATGGCCTGATCACACCCTATGGGGTAGTGCTTTCTTTCTCTCTCTCTGTCTCTCTCTGGCATGTGCCCTCTGACAATTAGGGAAAAAAAAATCTTAATGGACTGTGACCCCACAGAACAGTGGTTAAGTGCTGTGCATTGAGAGCCAAATCCCACATAGCTGACTGCAGTTTGAATCCTGGCCCAACAGCTTGAAAAACTTGCATATGTGTGTGTGTTTCTGTGCGTATTCATGTCCAAGATCCTGACAGGATGGAGCAGTAGAGGAAAAAGGATTGCATTATGACCATTCCCTTCCCTGTTGGGGTTGTTTTTCTCCCTCTTTATCTCTGGTGACTACATGAGCCTTCTGTTAATTAAAAAAAAAATTAACGTATTTTTGGACTTACAGAAATACTTTTCTAAAAAGTAAATGTAGGGCCAGTCTCATAGTTGAGCTGTGAAGGGAGCCAGAACCTTAATGGCCAATTGTGGTTTGAATCTCAGCCCTAGAAGCTGGAAAAACATGTTGGGCGCATTTGTGTGCATGCTCAAAATCCTGAGGAGGAGAAATGAAGGAGAAAGGATTGTGGTATGACAGACCATGTTCCATTAGGGGTGCCTTCTCTCTCTCTGGTGAGTCTTCTGAAAATTAAAAATTAAATAAATGTAAAAATACAGTGAAAAATAAGCATAAAAAGTTAAACTTGAGGGACCAGCTGGTGGCATAATGATTACAATGCTGCACTCCCACATGGTTGACCATAGTTCAAGTCCTGGACCTGCTGGTTTAAAACTCACTCTGTGTGTGTGTGTGTGTGTGTGTGTGTGCGTGTGTGTGCGTGTGTGTGTGTGTGTGTGTTTGTATGCATGTATGCCTAAAATCCTGAGAGGAGAATGGAGGATAAGGGATTGTGATGTGGCCATCCCTCCTGGGGTGTGTTTATGTGTGATTTCTTGCTTTCCATCTGTCTCTCTCTCACTGTGTCCCTACAGCAAGTACACACACCCTATAACAAAAATCTCTCTCTCTCTCAAAAACAAAACAAAACAAAACAAACAAACTTGAGCTCAACAATAATCTACTTTAGTTGCAATAATACCATTACTATAAAAGCAATATGCTGCACCTTTTCCTAAAGCTTCCTTCCTTCATTTATTTCTTCTTTACCCTCCCTATCGAGGTCGGGGCATGGGGGGGTTGGATGAGGGAATCCTTACAGGTCTTGTAATGCTGTAATCCTCCTCCAGTCTTCTAAGCAGCCAGAACTATGGGCATACCACAGCCATAGGTGCATTTGGTGTGTTCAAGTCAACCCAGGAAATGAACCTAGGGTTTTCCCATATGGCTACAGTATCATGCAGCAGTTTCTCACATCTGCACCACCATGGCCAGACCTAGGATGTATGACATTTCTCAGTGTTTTATGTGAGGGTAGATTCTTAATAAGAATTTATTGAAAGAGAATAAATCTGTATGTGCATATGATTCAAACAATTGGAAATTATTCAATGACATTTCCTTTTCATTAGGGGAAAATGCCTTTATTCTCGTATTCTTAATATGAGGTCTATAAATCATTACAATTTTGCAGATGAGTTTCAGGAAACTAAAAAACCTGCACATTTGCCATATTGTACAAATCATTTTTCTTCAGGGAGCAAGTTTATAATCTTTATCAGATTCTCAAAGGTATTCTGGTTTCATACTTACTTTAATTGCCTCCTCTCTAAAGATAGTATTTGGACATTAGAGGTTGACCTAGGGACAAGCAAAGGCCTTTCTGATGCCTCTTAAGTCAGGCTTGATCTATCTTTTACTTAAATCTAAATACTTTATGTGTTATGCAACTAGTACTATGACTGCAGTGCTCAATGAAAAATAATTTGATTTATGAAGGCTCACCTGTGTCTTTCTCTTAATATTTGGCTCCACTTCTAAAATACTCTAAAATTATTTGAAATATTATTTCTATGGTCTTGAAACATTTCTAAAGGAAATCTCTCTCTCTTTTTTTTTTTTTTTTGAGAGGTTTTTGCTATAGGGTACGTGAGCTCACCTGAAAGACAGAGAAAGACAGAGAGACAGAAAGCAAGAAATCACCCCTCAGGGGGAATGGCTACACTGCAATCCCTTCTCCTCCATTCTCCTCTTGGGATCTTGGGCATACCCGCACAAGTGCCCAGTATGAGTTTAAGCCACTGGGTCCAGGACTCGAACCGTGGTTGACTACATGGGAGCCCAGTGACATAGCCATTATGCTAACTGCTGGTCCCGAGGTAATTTCTCTTTTAATCGTACTAAACATCAGCTCAGTTGTCAGCTTCACTATAGATAAAATAGAATGTGTGGGCTGGTTGCTTATGAGTGAATCATCTTTTTACAGCTAGAATGATTTCCCTTAGCAAGAAGTATGCTGGATTTAGTTGAGGAAAATTTGGAAACTGCTGGATTTTAGGTTATAGAATTTTTAGTCTCTATCATGAAATACTTGAAACAGAAATGTTACTCTGGTACTGAAGCTCACAAAAGCATAAACATTAATAGTTCTCATAAAGACACAGAAAAACCTAGTATCTGTGGTTATCTCAGCTATGCTGGTGTATAGAAAAAAATTAAAGGGATATATTTTTCTGTAAACTTTGGGTTGAATAGGAATATACATAGTTTTTAATTTGTCAGAAGGTATGGACACTTGCCAGAGTCAGAGAGAGAGAAAGGAGAGAGAGAAAGCACCCACCGTGGGCATCCCTTTTCCTCCACTTCTCTGTTCGGGACTTCAGGCATGTGCACGTATTTCTCAAGCTGCCAGGTCTAGGACTGGAACCACATGGTTGGCTGTGTGGAATCCAGCTCCTGTAACCACCAGGCCATGGGTTGGTCCAGAATTTTTTTTTTAATGGAATTTTTTTTTAAATCCTGTTTCAAACATTAATATTTTATCCTGAATATTTGTCTCTGGAAATAATCAGAGAATTGTTTATCATTTAAAAACTAACTTCAGAATAGTATCGGGATTAATTAATATAGTTTGTATGTCAGATTGCTTGTGAAATATTCAAGCTTTGTTTGAGGTTTTTATCCCTTCCGTCTCTGGGTGCATGAGAAATTGTAAGAGTGTAACAACAGTTGGCATTGATCGTGCCTTCTTGAATTCAGTTAAGCTTATCACAAACTATGTCATGGCCAGAACTTAACGCGTCGTTCCCTTTCCAGGAAACCATTTGCCAAATACAACACAGTTTGGATGGTGGGAAAACTGTGGAGCATTCACATTTAACCTAGTCTTCTCCCCTTAACATACAAAATTGGAGCTGAAGAAAACATGCTGATAAATCAACATACCTGACTGCTCTCTCCCCCACTTCAGAAAACCACAAAAGCCTAAGTAGCCATTATTGGATCCTTGACTTGGCATTTTCTGCTCCAAGCCTATTTGGAGCTGTCAATTAATAATTTGCAGGAACTTGTGAGGGTGAAGGGTGCCTGGATGCATAATTATGAACGTTATGACCCAGAAAATAGGATGTTGCCTGAAGACTACAGCCTAGATATTTGGTTTCTGATTATGGAGATTCTTTCATCTTCTTCTCATTTGGTAATTAGCACAGTGACCCTGTGCAGTCTAGAAGCATAAAAAAAAATATTTTTTTTCCCAAAAGTGTAGAGGAAGAAGTAGGATTAAGACAAACATTTATATGACCAGGAAAAATGATCCAGGAAAGACGGGAAATCTGGTGACACTCTGTTTACTCAAAGCAAAGCTAAAATAGTTTGCAAGTGAAACAAAGCAGAGCCCCTTGAATAAATCACTGAGAAAGTGTAAGGGTGGACCAACAGCCAAGAGCATGTCGTGAGCTATCTGTGTGATGTGATTCTCTCCTATAACACCAGTTGGCTCTCCTTTGCCTCTTCCCCATTCCTTCTCTTCTCCCAGTTATTCCCATCATGGAATCACATGAATCTGTGGGCTGCCACAAATGGGAATTGGAAGGGGATAAAAACAGCCTTATTAGGAAAGGGAAGAATATCAGGATGTTTGGGTGTTGGGTCCTAATCAACACCCAAATATTAGCTTAAATCAGGCTCAATTTAGTAAACATTGAATATCTGGGGGGAAGAAATATAACAATTGGATGGGGGACAAAGTCTCTCTTGTTTTTCCAGGTCATGTGCCCTGTGAGATTTCCTTTGTCAAGGTTAGCATGCCTGGGACTGGTCTTAGTCAAAAGCTGGAGGTATAGAAACTATCAGAAAGTCAACTGAACTTTCTTAACTTATATATGAGTGGCTTTGGTTTAATGCCAGATAGTTTATCTACAGGGAAAGATAAACTGTTTTGCAAGCAGGTTTCAAAAGTTTGCTGGTCTGACTGCTTGCCAGCTAGAGGCTTAGAGCCGTAACTTGGTGCAGAATGCCGCTTTCATGTAAATCTCATGCCCCTGCCATAAGGATCTTGATGAGTCTGTGCAGTGACTTATGTGGGCTTAGCAGGCAAGCACTTACTTATGTACAGAATTGCTCCAGGTATGCAGGAGTGAGAGACCAAGATGCAAGCCATTCCTTGTCCTTGGGAAGCTTACTATCTGTTTGAGAAATTGAAATTGAAATAATCTTAAGAATCCAGATATAAAATGTGATAAAAAGACTGTATCAAATGACAAATGAGGATTTTAAATAATAAGTGGTCTGAATTCCCGGGAGATCGAAATGGGACAGGCTGGAGTAATTGGGAAAGATTTTGTAGAAGACAGAGGACTTCCATTTCATTTGCCCTTCATTGAGACCTTTATGGAAACAGGTGGTTTTTTTGCACACATCTTCTCTTATTTGAGTCCTTAATACTGTTATTTAAAACTGAGGAAACAGGTCTTGAGAAATGAAATGCTGGTTCACTTTCACATAGGTAGGAAGAGGCCTTATACTCCCAGGTTTTCCACTTAACAGTCCAAGACCAGCTCTGTTACTCTGTGGCTTCTTGATGAATAAGTAATAGAGTCAATTCACATTATTTGTAATCCCATATCTGAGAATTTGCCCACTGGCTGAAATTTATAGGTTAACACCCAAATCAATACTTGTGGCACATTTGCAGTTGTTTATGGGCATGCACAGAGTGGTAAAGATTTCACTAGCCCAGTGTGCACATTCTTAAGCTGAAGTGGTACAAGACATTACTCTGCCTTTTCTTTCTGCTCTCATACTATAAACAAGTTTTATTTTTGCGGTCTACTTAGTGCCATATTTTTGTACTTTGGGTCGGCGATTTTGCTTTTTAAAACATCCCCCAAGCATAATGTTGAAGTGCTCTCTGATGTTTCTAAGCATGGGAGGATTGTGATGTGCCTTATGGGAAAGAAATGTGTAGTAGATAAGCTTCGTTCAGGCATGAGTTACCATGCTGCTGGTTGTAAATTTCATGTTAATGACTGAACAGTATATATTAAATAAGGTGTCCTTAAACAGAAACACACATAAAACAAGGTTATATATTCACAGGTTGACAAAGTTACTATGAACCACTGGTCTCATAGGAACCTAACCCTGCATTTCTCTTAAAAGCAGTGGCTCGGTATTTGCTAATTCAGTGTTTGAGGTGACTTTATTGACTAGAACTCCCACAAATAATGAGTTAACTGCACTCAAAATGAGTGAAAAGGGCCAGCTTCCTGGTGCAGCAGTAACGTGCTGCTCAAGCACATTCTTAAGCTGAAGTGGAACAAGACATTACTCTGCCTTTTCTTTCTGCTCTCATACTATAAACAAGTTTTATTTTTGCGGTCTACTTAGTGCCATATTTTTGTACTTTGGGTCGGCGATTTTGCTTTTTAAAACATCCCCCAAGCATAATGTTGAAGTGCTCTCTGATGTTTCTAAGCATGGGAGGATTGTGATGTGCCTTATGGGAAAGAAATGTGTAGTAGATAAGCTTCGTTCAGGCATGAGTTACCATGCTGCTGGTTGTAAATTTCATGTTAATGACTGAACAGTATATATTAAATAAGGTGTCCTTAAACAGAAACACACATAAAACAAGGTTATATATTCACAGGTTGACAAAGTTACTATGAACCACTGGTCTCATAGGAACCTAACCCTGCATTTCTCTTAAAAGCAGTGGCTCGGTATTTGCTAATTCAGTGTTTGAGGTGACTTTATTGACTAGAACTCCCACAAATAATGAGTTAACTGCACTCAAAATGAGTGAAAAGGGCCAGCTTCCTGGTGCAGCAGTAACGTGCTGCTCAAGGGAAACCAGATCCCATGAGGTGACCGTGGTTGGCATCCCGGGCTCAAACAGCTTGAAGCATGCCGGACATGCACAGATCTAAAAGGATAGAGGACTGGAGGAAAGAGATTGCTACATGACCGGACCCTGTTAAGAGTGCTCGTTTCTCTCTCCTTTCTTCTTGCTTATGTGTGCATGTAGGCTCTCTCATGGATTTTTAGAAAAATTGAATGAAAAGAAGTTCGGAGGATATTGCAGAATAGCATGGACAAAGAAACAAAGGCGGGGGTGGGGTGGGGGGAGATGAACAATTATTTGAAGGACAGAAAATTGACATTTCCGGTCAGGCTGAATCAAGGCTCAGGACCTATTGCAGTAGACAGGGTTTAGATGCCAGATTTTGTGTGTGTTTGTGGGGTTGAGGGAATTGGGAGGATCATTATAGTCAGTTGATGAAGTTGGACTTAATCTTCTAAATGGAGGATGGAACAGGATGTCATAAAAACCTCTTTGGGAGAAAAGTAACTTGATAGGGATGTACAGGAAGAACTGGGCTGGGAAAAATGGCAGCTAGGAGGATTTGGTCTATGTATTTGCCTCAACCGACATGGTTGATTTATTGATGAAACAGGAAAGCAGTCCTCTCCAGGTCTTAACGGTTGATATTGAAGTCACGAGTAGAAAGGAGCTGACAGAAGTGAAGGCATCTCAGGGAACTGGGAGAAGTTCAGGGAGAAAATTCAAAATTACAAAGAAGGCAATTTAGGAAAGATCTTTAACTGAGTGAGGAGCCAGTATAAATTTTAGAGTCTGTGGGTGGTGTGGCTGTACTCCTTCATGTGTGTGCAAACAAGGTTCTGAGAAGACTAGGCAACTCCAAGAGTAGCCATGGACACTGCAAAGAAACAATTCCAAATATGTATTTAGATTCAGGAGCTGTCTCGTCTGGATCCCTATGTAATTTAGCAGTTAGAATATGTTTTTAAGACAAAAAGAAGGCTATTTTAAGGCTGGCTACTTTCTCGTAGAACTAATATGGGAAGTTCATTGTTTTCCGTTCAGATTCAAATGTTGTATCAGCACACGTCCACACGCATGCCTGTGCACAGGGTGTCCTATGGCAGTCAATGAACCTTGACAGTACAGTACATAACTGGTGCAAGAAAAAAAAGTCTGTGGCAGTTTTGCAATAACAGCAGGCAATGTCTGACGTATTGAGAGTGGCAGCTTCAGATTTCTGAGGCTGGCTGCCCTGAAGCAATCTCTTAATATTTATCTTGTAATATTTCTGTTAAAATCGACTTTCAAAAAAGTAAGTGGAATGAAACTACTTGTGACTTACTGAGGCTTTATTTTTAATAAACCTGGATATGTATGCCTTTCTGTGTTTTTAATTTCAGAAGAATTAGGCATCAAGATAAGTTAACACGACACTCAGGCTTTTCCTCTGCAACTGAAGGATATTCAGTTCTGACCAGCCTTTTAAAGGCATCTCAGACTACAATGTGAAAGTAGGTCTCTCATGGGGAATTGAGTTTTGCCCTATCAGGCAATCAAACTTGGATAGTTTCCTCAGGAAAAATTCTCCCTTGTCCCCATTTAGAATCAATCTATTGCCTCCTTAACCTGCCTCAGCACTTGCCTGCATTAGACTGCAGTGGTTCTTGTCATCTGACTGTCATTTCTTGTCATCTGACTGTCATTAGCAGGGTTTTACCTGAGTAGACTTTCTTGATTGTGAGCCACTGTAGATCAGAAGCCATATCTTGTTTATCTTTCGGTATTCTATTATCCCTGTTGGAGTGTTTCACTCAAAGAAGGTGCTCATTGCGTTGCTTGAGAATAACTCACCTGCCATGGAAACAGAGCTTTTGAATAATCTAATGAGTCTTCTGAAAAGTCACGGTATGTTTTTCTATGCAAAAATACGTCATGACTTTTCCAACAACCCAATAGTTGGTGTTACTAGTCATCTGAGGGTGCATGCACATCAAAAAGGAATGTTTTCTATTTTTGTCATTGCAGTACTTTTTCTTCTTTGCTTTATCATTTACAAAATAATTTCAAATTCTTTGAATAATGAGAAATCATATGAGCTGATACTTTTTTTTGTAAATTACTTATTTATTTTTTTGTTGTGTTTTCATTCTAGGCAAGGTAGCATACCATAGGAAAAATTACAGCCCCAAAGACTTAATTATATGAGAAGATGGTCTTAAATAAAAGGGAATGTGCAGACTCTAAGGAGAATCTACCAGTTCCTTCACTTTTTGAGAGGAAGGAATAAGGGAGAGAAAAATGTGAAATGGAGAATGTTTTAGTTTTACAGGTCTCAGTTCAACTAAAGACATAGCTTTATGTCCATATAAAGACATCCCTTATTTACTTCTCTAAGACATGTGTGGTCAAGCCACAGGTTACTATAGCAAATGTATGCCTAGACCCTGGGTCAGACTTTCAAACACATGTCTCATCTCCCACCTGTCATTAAGTTTGGGTGCTTTTCAAATAATGTAGAAATATTGCTACAAGCAGAGTCAACTCATGCGAGATCATTTTTCTTTCATTTAAAAATCTCTGTGACTGACAAAGCTGCTGGTTTTGTGTTTCTTCCTTGTACTTCACACCTCCTCTCCCTCACTCTCGTGTTTGTGGAATGAGCATTTTTCACAGGGCCCAGGGCTAGCTGAAGAGGGAAACAAGTTTCACAGTCACAGACTCAGAAGTAAGAAAATGTGGTGTTACATTTCTATAGTCAACTTAATTTCTGAGTTTTATCCTTCCTGAAGTGGAAGTCCAGGAACTTTGAACTAAGCTCAGTTAAATTTATGTATTTCTCAGTCTACCTAAGTTTATATTTCAATTTCCTTCTTGTTTTACTTTCATTTCCTCATTTTTTCCTCCCTGGATTCTGCCAGTCTCCATTCTATTGCAATCGTTGAGATGTCTCTAATTCTGCCTTAATAAGAACCTATGTCATCTTTTGCCTAATTTCTCACAGTACCAAAAGGTCACATTGTTGCCTTACAAACACCTCATAAAATCCAGGCCTGATGACTTCTCTACCTTCCTTCATAGAATTAGGTTGATACTCTCTAGCATCGGCAGTAGATTTGACAGAATCCTTGTCTTATGAAAGAAAAACTTATGTCTCTCATTCTTCCCTTGCCCCTTCCCATCTTGGAAGTCAAGTATATGTATTTTGTCTTCTGAATTTACTCAGCAACCCAACTCTTCTTCTGTGTTTCTGACCTCGATCCTTCCTCTCTGTTTTATACCAGCTCTAGGTGTTATCAACTCCAACATGGTCTGAGGTCCTAGCTTCCAGATCACCACCTTTACTAGATGGTTTGTGTGTTAATCAGCCTGAGTTGCCATAACAAAATATCACAGACTGGATGGCTTGCATAACAGAAATTTGCTTTCTCCCAGTTCTGGAACCTGGACACCTGAGATTAAGGTTCTCCTGAGGCCTCTCTTCTTGGCTTCTAGAGGCCACCTCCTCACAGCAACCTCATATAATTTCTCCTCTGTGTGAGCATCCTCTTTGTATGTCCAAATGTCTTCTTATAAGGATACCACTCAGATTGGATTAGAGCTCCCCTAACCGTCTGGTTTTAATCTAATCATTTCCTTAAAGGCTTTATCTCCAAATATAGTCACATTCTGAGGGATGAGAGTTAAAGATTCATCTTACGAATTTCTTTTTCTTAAGAATTATTTATTTACTTTTATTAATTATTACTTTTTAATAATTTGACCAGAGAGGCAGAGAGAGAGAGAGAGAGAGAGAGAGAGAGAGAGAGAGAGAAAGAAAGAAAGAAAGAAAGAAAGAAAGAAAGAAAGAAAGAAAGAAAGAGAGAGAGAAAGAAGAGGAAGGGAAGAAAGCAAGCTGCCAGGTCTGAGACTCCATCTGTGGTCAGCCATGTGGGTGTCCAGTGCCTTAACCACCATGCCACCTGCTGGCCCCGACATAAGAATTTCAATGAGACACAATTTAGCTCATAACAATTTGTTTTGAAAATTATTAACTCAGGATGATAACTCTTTTTTGATTAACTTGCTTATAGTAGTTCAATAATAAAGGCCTTTATTATTTCCATTGAAATTAGTTCTCAACCTCTGTCTTTATAAAGATCTAAACATTCTGATAAATACTACCCAATTTCATTAAAAGATTACATTTCAATTAATTAATTCTTTGTAACACAGAGAAAAGATTAAACCAGGATGTGTAGCATGCAGGTTTCCCCTTTCTTCCAGAGGTATTAGTTACTGTCTTAAAGTTCTAGGAAGAACCCTAGATTTACTTGGCTCATCTCTTTATATGCCAAATCTTTTTTTCTAGACAACAAATCAATTATTGAGACTCTGGTTCCAACAATATTCATGGTTTAAAATTGTCAAGAGTTGACCGATATAAAATAAGAATTTGATCATTTTTTTTTTTTTTTTTTATTTTTATTGCCCAAAGATGTGTGTTTGCCAGAGAGAAAGAAAGAGAGGAAGTTAGTTTACAACAGGATTTGAGGCTGAAAGAAAGTGTCAAAAAATGGGGCGGATCATGCTGCAATCTTTTTTCCTCCATTTCTCAGTCTCAACAGGATTTCCAGTATGTACACACACATGCCCACCACGTTTTTCAAGACATGGAGTCTGTGACTTGAACTGCAGTTGGCCTTGTGAGATCCAGCTCCCTGGGCACAGTGCTTTACTACTGTGCTAATAGGGCTGCCTTAATAAATTATTCTAAAAGCTAGATTGAAATTGGATGCAAAATTGACTATTTTGGAGGGTTTTTAAATTTTTTTTTTTTTAAGAGAGACTTTAGCTATAGGGCACGTGCTATCACTGGAGAGAGAGAGAGAGACAGAAAGTGAAAAATCACCCCCAGGGGGGATGGCCATGCTGCAATCCCTTCTCCTTCATTCTCCTCTTGGGAATTTGGTCATGCACGCACACACACCCAGCATGAATTTCAAGCCACCTGGTCTGGGACTCAAACTATGGTCAGCCATGTGGGAGTTCAATGACGTAACCATTACACCATCTGCTGGTCCCAAAGAGGCTGATCTATTTATATGCATTTACATTTTCAATTGAGGATGTTGAACAGAAAACATATCCTGTGAATTAAAGATCAGAGAAGGCTTTATGTAATGATTCTTCTAAGACTGGAAAAGGACAAGGAAGGAGGTGCTGCTTTACTTTGAGCTCAGCTTGAAGTACAACTTATCCTTTCTGCGTTAGACACAGTGCCTAGGAAGGGGAAGGGATGCTTCAGAAGTCTCTCACGATAGGAAACACTTTAACAAGAGCCACATTTACTAAGGGAACATTTTCATTGGACTCATGACTTGAAAGCAATAATCATCTAATAACTGTTTTTCCCTAGCCTCCACCTCTGCCTCTCCCTCCATGTACATTTTGAAGTTGCTTCACTATCCCAGTTTTACCTTCATATCTGTTAAAAATTTATGACAGATTTAAATTGTATTTTTGTGTAGACATATTTGATATAGTGCAGGTGTTCCAATTGCTAAATTCAGGAAATAGAACCTAAATAGGAAAGCCCTGAAATCATTTTTCTCTAACAGAGCTTTGGCTGTTTTCACTTTTCTTCTGCGGAAAAGGCCTAAAAAATGGATGTGATTCTTTTTCTCACCTTTTGAAAGTTTATTTACTAATTTCTTCTGTGAGTAAGGGAGATGGAGGGGTTGCAGAGAGAAAGAGAGGAAAAAAGTACCCTGATAGAGTCTTGATGCTACAATCCACCCCCCAGCCCCAGCTAGCCCCAGATCATGGACCCACAAATGTCCAGTCGTGAACCAGAATCCTCTGTGGGTCAGCCTTATGTAGCATCTCATTGGCCACTGGGTCACTGGTCCCAAGAATGGGTGTTTGATGCAGCGCAGCAGTGTCCCTTTCGCTTAACATAGAAAAGAGGAACTTGGTATAGCTTAGCCTGTTATGTCATAAATACTCATTTGAGACCTTTAATAACAGGAGCTACTCTTTCAGTCTCTGAGGTTATTATTTGCAGTCAGAACAAACATCACTATCAAATAATCCTCACATAAAACCTCTTCTCAGCTTGTTGGTGTGAAAATCCACTTTCCCCTCCTCGTCTCCTTGTTTTCTGTTTGTGCTGCTTACAAGAACCAGCAGCTGAAGCTTTGCAATGTGACAGAAAGGACCATTTTTGTCATTGTTATTGTCATCCAATAGAAAAGAGTATTTTTCTTTATTTTAAAAAAATTTCTTGCTTTCTCTCCCTCTCTTGTGGTTTTGGCTTACTAGCTAGGTTGTTCAACAGATCCAAGAGGTTTAGATGAGATGTTCTTTCCTGTCAAACAGGATCCCAAAATCTTTTGAGGTTTCTCAAGGACTTGTCTCTATAAGCTGAAAAGTCTGTTCCCTTTCTTTGCTGCTGCCAGAAAAGTAATTAGGCCGTTTTTCTAATTATAGTAATCTTCCCCAAATGGCATATAACTTCAAATCCAAATGCCATGTAAATTGGCCAGCAACATTCTGCTGTGAAGCACTTTACCAAGACAGTTTGAATGTAGGAGTCTTACTTCGTGTTAAGGCAAAATGTGTCCTCTGTCCCCGTTACAGTTGGGTTTTCTCTCTCAGTGTTTTGCTTAAGAGGTTGCAGTATTTTTGTCTAAAGAACATGGATAGCAATTGCTCCTGTCAAGGGCATTTTGTGTAGAATTGTGTCTATGGAGACAAATTAAACTTTTTTTTTTTTTTTAAATACTTACTGTCAGTAAAAGAAAAGAAAATGAAATTGTCCTCATGTTGTTGTATCAACTAAAAATCTTCACAGATAGAGCTAGGATCTCTGTGTCACCCTATGCAGGACTAGGTTTTTCTTTTCCTAAGGATAAGCTCCTTGCAATTAGTTTGTATTTTGCTAACCAGGAAGAAATTAGATCCTGGTAGTAAATTTTGTGGTCCAAAAATATGCTCACAACAGGTAAATTGTTGGTTTTGCTTATTCCATTTGTCAAAAGAAAAAGTTTCCAAATAATCACCCCTTTAGAAATTGATTTTTTCTGTACCTAACCATCTTCCTGTTCTCTCTGAAAGGGGCTTCTGGACTGGGATAAGGACGTTAGAGGTTAGTCTCTAGAAAATTGAACTAATCACTGATCTCTGAAGAATAAGGGTGAATTTCTGTGGGAAATGGTGGAGTTATGGCGATTGTGAAAGGAGGAAAAATATAGAATAGGAATTTAAGAAAAATAGAGTCAACATTTATGCATGAAGTAAGGGTATGTCACACTTAAAAAGCAGTTTGTGGGTATTTAATTTTATGTCATGAAGCAAGACTGCTTCATTTCTTCAGAATAGCATCATCAGACCATTAGAACCTGGGTATTTATGAGCAGAAGAGAATGTACGAAGTTGATGTTTCCCAGTTTTAGACCTTTCTAATCATATTTCAATTTCCTACTGACCCCTGGTTCTGCTGTGTAGAAGAATGATGATATGTTCATGAAAGTACAAATCCTTTAGTTATTTTTCCATAAATTATATTTCATAGGTCTCAGGTGGGTCTTTGACATCCACATTTTAGCGAGCTTCTTAGGTGGTTGTGATGAAGTAGTCCCTAGCCAACACTGTTCTTTATTGCCCTGGGGATTTTAAAGAACAGAGGCTGGCAGATCAGCTCTGCACAATTCAGGGTATTACTGAATGAAGTCAATAAGTGAATAATATTTTGGAACCATACTGTAGACTCTTACTATTGAAGTGACAGAGAGAGGATAGAAGTGTGGTCACAGTCAGGTGAGATGAATTAGAAAGATTTTGTTTTCTTACTGAAAGCTAGCCAGAGTGGAAGAATAGCCAGCTAAAATGGAAATTAGATTGCTAAGAGCTAAGCCATGGATTATTTGAAATGAATGGTGGTTTAGATTTTGAGTAGGGAATGGTAAAAGGAAATAGGGCTTTGAGTGTTATTATTTATTTAATTTTTTAACAGAATAGGATAAAAAATATATGTTGGAGAAAAGGATAATGTTTTGATGTTGGGAAAGTTTTAAACCCCATTGCACAGGATATCAGAAAATGGGGACCCAGGGACGAGCAGTTAGCATAATGGCTATGTCGCTGGACTCCCATGTGGTCAACCACGGTTCAAGTCCTGGATCTGGTGGCTTAAACTCACTCTGGGCACGTGTACGTGCCTGCCCAAAATCCCGAGAGGAGAATGGAGGAGAAGGGATTGTGGTGTGGCCATCCCCCCGGGGAGTGATTTCTTGCTTTCTGCCTCTCTGTCTCTCTGTCTTTCTAGCGAGTGCATGCACTCTGTAGCAAAAACCTCTCTAAAAAAAAAAAAAAAAAAGAAAAGAAAAGAAAGAAAATGGGGACCTAATGGTGACCTAGGCAGAGGTGATTCAGCTAAAGCTCTCAAGATGGTGAAATAATTCTAGGTTATATTCTAGCTGTACCCACCTTGGAAGGTCTTGGGTGTGAGTTCTGGAACCTCCCTGAGCATACAGGTATGCATGCATGTGCCCATGCAGGCTATGACTGGATGTGATCACGGCAATAGGACCCTGTTGTGAGGGCCTTTCTTTCATGGAAATAAATAAAAGACAAAACAAACGAGAAAACAGAATAGGTACCTGCCTTTTCTGGAAAAAAAATAAAAGGCATTTTTGAAAGTAAAACCTATTTATTATTTCTGTGGATTATTACCATGCTATCCTTATTTCTCAGGCCATTCCCTAAATTCTGTTGTATGCTCCATGTGACTTCTAGCTAATCTCTCTTATGGATTATGTACCTGAAGTACTTTTAAAAGCCAGACAGGATGAGAATGCTCCTGCCAGTGAACCATGAAGTGTAAATTTCTTAATTGCTAGAGGTAAAAATGAGGGCAAAGGAGTCTTGGATTTATTTACATTTGAGCCATACTTTTGTATAAAAACTAGCTTTCCAACTAAGTCTTTTTTTTAAAAAAAATGTATTAGTGTTATCACATGCAGTAAATGCCTCTGTAATAATAACTTTTAATAAAGATTCTTTGTAGGCAATTCTTTCATGTTCAGAAGCACCCTTCTGAGAAGTCAATTTTTGAAAGTGACAT
This sequence comes from Tupaia belangeri chinensis, assembly GCF_000334495.1. NCBI lineage: Eukaryota > Metazoa > Chordata > Mammalia > Scandentia > Tupaiidae > Tupaia > Tupaia belangeri. The sequence goes on along the minus strand of NW_006159939.1, from coordinate 2,408,264 downwards.
ATAATCTCATAATAAAAATGCTACTGAATTCTAGGAACCCCTTTTGCAATAATCCCCAGATCCTCTGCTTATCATAGTCTCATTACTCATAAGAACAGTCTAGTGAGACTGGTTGTTTTTCATGGGATAATTGTAATTTGGAAAGGGTCAAAAAGGGATATGAATAGTAAAAGATTTTAGACTTATGTTTTTGGAAAGTTTGCTTTAGCTCTACTGTTTTCATCCTTAAGTAACCTTGAAGATCACTAAGGCAATGTAGTAGGCAGAATAATGACCAAGCTGAGATATCAGGCCCTAATTCCTAGAACCTTTAAATGTAACCTTATAAGGAAAAAAAGATTTTGCAGATGTGATTCAACTGAAGATTTTGAGATGGTGAAAGTATTCTGGATTATATGGCTATGCCCTAATTCCAGTCACATTTTTTTTCCCCCTATATGGTGTGCATGCTTGCCAGAGAGAGACAGAGACAGAGAGGGAAAATGAGATATCACTTCTCAAGGGGATGATCACACCACAGTCCCTTCTCCTCCATTCTTCTCTCGGGATTTTGGGCATGCATACACCTGTGTCCGGCATGAGTTTCAGGCAGCCAGATCTGGGGCTCACACTACGGTTGGCCATGTGGGAACCTAGCGATGTAACTGATATTCCATCTGCTGGCCCCACATTTAAGCTGTCTTAAGAGGTCAGGTTGGTGCTGATTTGTTAGGCAATCCTCAGGAACCAATTCAGACAGTGAATTACTCCCTAATGTCTTTCTTTTGACTTGTGTAGTACAACTGTTTGCAGCACAACAGTCACTTGAGAAGCTTCTTACAAAAATGTGGATTTCTGGGGACCAGTAGATGTCATAATGGTTATGTCATTTGACTCCTACATAGTCGATTGTGATTGGAATCCTGAACTCAAGGCAGCTTTAAACTCATGTCAGATGCTTGTTTGTACATGTCCAAAATCCCGAGAGGAGAATGGAGGAGAAGGGATTGTGGTGTGGTCATCCCCCCAGGTGGTGATTTCTCACTTTCTGTCTCTCTGTCTCTCTGGTGAGTGCATGCTCCCCATAGCACAAATCTCTCAAAAAAATGTGGAATTTCGTGCCTCATCATCTGTCTACAGAGTCCTAATTTCTAGGAATAGGATCCATTGACCTGTATTTGAAACTGCCCAGGTGATTCTGATGTGCAACACATTTGATAACTATTTCACTAGGATATTGTATTAGTTTCCTAATTCTGCTGTAAAAAATGACTGCAAACTGGCCCAGCCACAGTAGCCTGGGTGGTAGGGCATCACTCTGTAGTGCTGGAGCTACGTGGAGGACCACAGTTCAGATCCTGGGTTGACCTGAAACATGCCACGTGCACATGCATTTGCCAGTGATCCTGACTGACTGGAAGTTCTGGGGTGGCAGGGGGCATTGTGGCATGATGGGACATTGTTGAGGGCACCTGTTTCTCTCTCTCTTTCTCATGAAGAAATACAAAAATAAGCTTAAGAAACATCACCACAAATTTAATGGATTAAAATAACACAAATTTTGGGCTAGTCCTATGGCCTAGTAGTTAAGGAACCTGGATCTCTCATGGCCAACCAAGTGGTTTGAGTCTCAGCCTCTTTGGCTTGAGAAACACAATGGATGTGTGTCTATGCATGCCCAAAATCCTGAAAGAAGGGAGAAACAGAGAAGAAGGGATTGTGGAGTGACCAGACTCCATTGGGGCATGCTTTCCTCCTCTACCTCTTTGTCTCTGTCTCTCTGTTTTGGTGAGCACACACACCCTTTGGCAATTAAAAAAAATACAAAAACAATAGAAGTTTATTCTCTTACACAGATCTGGAGATCAGAAGCCCAAAATTAGTTTTACTGGACTAATGAGTTAATAGTGCTGGCTCCTAGATACTCTGAGGGACGATCTGTTTCCTGGCCTTTTTAAGCTTCCAGGTTACTATCTATGGACCTTGACTTGTGGCTCATTTCTCCATCTTCAAAGTGCATTACTCTTATCTCTACATCTGCCATCTCAACCTCTTCTCTGACTCTCACTACTGTGTCCCCCTCATAAGGACTGTTGTAATTACACTAGGTCCACCCAGATAATCCAGGAGAGTCTCCTCACTTTAAGATCCATATCTTGATCACATCTGAAAAATTCCTTTTGCTATGTAGAAAAGTATTAGGATGCCTACGATTAGGATATAAATATAGTGGAGGAAGGACATTATTAATTTTATCACAGATCCTGTGATAACACCATAAATGTAATAAAATTCAGTAACAGGGTGCCATGTGTAACTGATTATGTATTTGCCTGCCCTTTTTGTGCTTATTTTTATAAATAAAGCCATTGGAAGTCAAAAACACTTACATATGGCTACTATTATCTTTGACACTTTGGTGACAGATAACATGCGAAGTTGCTGATTTCACGAAAGTATTACAACATTACAGATTAAACAGTGAGGCAAAGGGGGTGGTCAGATGGGGAGATATCGGTTCCCCCCAAATTGTCATCTCCTGCCCTAACCACCACCCAAATAAACATATATTCAAAGGAGAAACACAGTTCTTAGGCCAGCCCATGGTATGGTGGTTAAAGCAGCTGGGTACCACATGGCCGACAGTGCAGTTCAAGTCCCAGATCTGGAGGCTTGAGACACATGCCAGGCATGTGTGCCTGCATGCCCTAAATCATGAAAGGAAGGGGAGATGGAGGAGAAGAAGTTGCAATGTGACCATGCCCTAATGAGGGAGGTGGTTTCTCTCCTTCCCTCTCTCTGTCTTTCTCTGGTAAGTTCATGTGTCCTCTGGCAAATTAAAAATATTAACAAACTCCACCCCCCCCAAAAAAAAATCCAGAATTCTTATTTTGTAATGTAGGTTCAAGCCATCCCAAATAAAAATTCATGACCCTCATATTTACTAGTAAACGTAATTTCAGATTTGAAGTAGTTGGTAATAGATACTATAGAATTAGAGTACATTTCTCCATAAAAAAAATGCATGTGTTGGGAACCAGCAGTTAGCGTAATGGCTATGTCGCTGGACTCCCACGTAGTCGACCACGGTTCGTGTCCCGAACCCGGTGGCTTAAAACTCATGCCGGGCGCGTGTGCGTGCGTGCCCAAGATCCCGAGAGGAGAAGGGAGGAGAAGGGATTGCGGCGTGACCATCCCCCCTGGGGGGTGATTTCTCGCTTTCTGTCTCTATGTCTCTCTCTGGCTGTCTGGCGAGCGCACGCGCCCTACAGTGAAAATCTCTCCAAAAAAAAAAAAAAAAAAGCATGTGTATTTATCTGTGGCCAGCGATACATTGACTAATCAACATTTGATCTAATTAAGTTTTAAACTATTTATTTCATACATGATGGAGAGCACAGGCATGTGGATGAGAAGAGAGAGAGGGAGGGAGAAGTGCCCTTGACAGGGTCTTATCATGCCATGATCCCTTTTTCTCAGCCCTCCAGATTATCAGGATGATGGGTACTCAGGCAAGCATATAGAGTGTTTCAAAGGAGAATAGAGTCCCCAGAAATAAATTCCCAAACATACAGTCAACTGATTTTTGACAAGGGGTACCAGTCAATCCAGTGGGAAAAGGAAAACCTCTTCAGCAAATGGTGCTGGAAAAACTGGATTTCTACCTGCAGAAAGATGAATCTGAGCCACTACCTCTCACCTTTGACAAAAATCAAGTCAAGGTGGATCAAGGATCTAAACCTAAGACTTCAAACTATAAAACTGCTCCTGGAAAACACTGGGGAAACTCTGGGAGACATTGGGGTAAGGAAATACTTCTTAAATAAGATACCCAAAGCACAGTTGATAATCCCCAAAATAGACAAGTGGGATTACATCCAGACTAAGAAGTTTCTGTATGGCAAAAGATACAGTGATTAGTGTGAATTGACAGCCCTCAGAATGGGAAAATATTTTTGTAAACTATGCATCAGATAAGGGATTGATAACCAGAATACTTAAGAAACTAAAGAAGCAGTTTGGAAAAAAGATGATGAACCCTATTAAAAGATGGGAGAAGGAGTTGAAAGGAACACTCACTAAAGATGACATACGAATAGCCAGAAGGCATATGAAAAAATGCTCAACATCCCTCATTGTAAGGGAAATGCAGATCAAAACAACAATGAGATACCACCTAACCCTAGTCAGAATGGCTAAGATCAAAAAAACAAAGAATGATAAGTGTTGGCAGGGATGTGGTGAAAGGGAAACTCTCATGTAAATTGGTCCAGCCACTGTGGAGAACAATTTGGAGGTTCCTCAAAATCTACAAATAGAACTACCATATGATCCAGCAGTCCCACTCCTCAGTATCTACCCAAAGGACAGAAGAATTCTTCATTGGAAAAGTGCTTGCACATTGATGTTTAATGCAGCACTATTCAGGATTACTAAGACATGGAACCAACTCAAATACCCCCGTACGGATGAATGAATTGAAAAACTGTGGCACATATACTCAATGGAAAGTGGAAGACTATGGAAGATTTACTGCTGAATGAAGCAAACCAGGCTATGAAGGAGAGACATTGTATGTCCCCACTTAATATATACCTAGTGTCTGCACTCTATGACTGAAACTGATTGACCTAAGGTTGTACAAACACAAGAGATGGGGGTTAATGCCAGATGTGGTGTGCGTGGAGAAGGTGGGGCCTAAGGAAGGACATTTGGAGGAGGTATACGGAGGCAGAGCATTGACAGTATGGGAAAGTGTGGTGTTATTGGTTAAAGATATTTTGATCAACTGGACTGGGGAGAAATGTTCACGTAGTGAAATGTTTACTTTGTAAGCTAACTAATGTGATTGAATGTACATAAAAAAATTAAAAAAAAGAGAAGACCCTGAGATCTGAACACCATGCAGGACCCAGCACTGCAGTTCAGCTTACTACTGACTGTGCCACCAGGCTGGGCTAAGTAATATTTATTTTTTTCCTGTTTAATCCTCTCATTTTCATTATCGCAGGTCTGATTAAGCCCTACACACTGCATTTCAGGATAGCTGTAGTCACTAACCGAACTTTGTCCTAGTGTTCTGTTTCCTTTTCAGGGTGTCTTTCCTCCATATCCAGCTATTTGACACCAGAATTATCTCATAAACCCATGGATCTGATCTTATCCTGGTCCCACTCAAAATCCTTTAATGGCTGCCCCACACATAGAAGTTCAAACTATTGGGTCGTCAGGAAAGTCAGGATATATTTTTACATAGAAAATATACATCATGACTTTTCCGACAACCCAATAGCTGTGGGGTTTGAGGCCTTCTATGATCTTAGTCAATTATTTCTTAAAAAAGGTTTTTGTGGGGTACAGTATAGTTTTTTACAGCATGTGTACAGTGCATAATTATCAGATCATCGATATAGACATGGTCATCTTCAATGTTCAACATTATGTTGTGCACATTTGATAATAGTTCCAATAGATGGTTGATTTTCTTGCACGTCTAAATTCAGTAGTCAAGGATGTTTTTTACTTTACTGATGTACAACAATTCCTTCTTAGCCAGTTATTTCATTTTCATTCTTATAGATACATTTTCACATATCCTGTTGTTAGTTGAATTTTTTCTTTTTCTTTTTTTTTTTTTTAGAGTATTATTGATTTGAGATATATTGTGGGAGAAAACAGTCTGTGATTATGTAAGTTTTGGAAATGCTATCTTTTTCCACTCTTCTGGGAACTTCAAAATGCCAGTAATGTATTAAGTGGTCTGAGATGTTCATGATAGAACCATTTTTTTTTGGTACATCTTTATTGAAGTAGGCATAAATATTATGTGCACCGATCTTAAGTGTTATGGGTATATAGATTTTTATAATTTGAGCATTATTTGGGTAGTATAACCACTACCCAGATAAAAATGGAGACTATTTCCAGCATTCTAAAAGCCATCTTCATGCCTGAACACTATTTAGGTTTCTGGCATGACAGATGAGTTTTGCTTGTTTAAGTCTTTATGTAAGGGGTATTGTAGGTATATATTCTTGTGTGCCTTTTGTCAATTAAAAAAATATTAAGGTTGCCACATAATTGTTAATATTTAATGGATATAATGTGCTGTTCTGATACATGTAAACATTGACAGATACAAGCATTGAGTAATGATCGAATCAGAGTGATTTGAATGTCCATCACCTCATATATTTGTCATTTTTTTATTGTGAGAATATTTCAAAATTCTCTCTTCTAGCTATATTAAAACTTATAACTATTTTAGCCTTATTAACTATAGTCACCACACTGTGTAATAGCACACCAGAACTTATTCCTGTAATCTAACTATAATTTTATACTTGTTGAACAATGTCTACTCTTCCTCTCTATCTTCATGCCTGTTACCTCTTGCCCAGCACTGTACTTATGACCTCCATTTATGTAGTCACATGATTTGTCTGGTCCAGAGGTTAGCAAACTACCACCTGCAGGTCAAATCTAACCCACACCTGCTCTATCCATCCATCTATCTATCTATCTATCTATCTATCTATCTATCTATCTATCTATCTATCTGCCTGCTTGTCTGTCTATCAATAATCTATCTATCTATCTATCTATCTATCTATATCTAAAAGTTTTTGCCACAGGGCATGTGTGCTCACTGGAGAGTGACAGAGAGACAGTGAGAGGGAAAGTGAGAAATTATCCTCAGGAGGATGGCCATGCCACAATCCCTTCTCAACCATTCTTTTGGAATTTTGGGCACACTCATTATGCACCTGGAGTGATTTTCAAGCTGCCAGGTTTGGGGCTTGAATGGCAATTGACTGTGTGGGAGTCTGGCAACTTAACCACCAGACTACCTTCTGGTTCTGCTAAATTCTGCTTTATAGAGCCTGAAAGCTAAGAATGGCTCTGACTTTGTTAAGAATTATAGATAAACATATGGGGAAACTTGAGAAAGTTTGCAGAAAAGGGACTAAAGTACAAGTTTAGTTTGGCACAAGTCATTTCGAAAACTCTGCATAGTTTTTTCATAATTCATATTTTCCATGAACTTTCTGAGAGATCCCAGTATATGAAATGTACAACTGAGACCACATGTGGCCCACAAAGCCTAAAACATTCAGTATTTGGCCCTCTACAGAAAAAGTTTGCTGACACCTACTCTGCGGTATTCCATGGGATGAATGTATGATTTATCTTTCCTTTACACAATTTATGGGTTCTTTCCTGTTTGAGTTATGACAAATAGTGCCACTATAAACATTCTTGTATACATCTTTTGGTATACCAATCACATGTTTTTGTTAGGAGTAAAATTGCTGGGCCATAAAGAAGATAGGTGGTCTTTTATAGTGATACTGCTAAGCAGTTGTTCATCAGGATCATATCAATTTAAGTTCTTACATCAGTGTATAAAAAGTTCACTTGTTCTACAACCTTACCAACCTTTGATATTGATAGGTCTAAAATGTTTGGTTCTTTTAATGGGTGTGTAATGTCATCTCACTATGTTTCCTGATGAGGTATTTGGATATCCTCTTGAGGAGTACTCTGCTAGGCTTTCTCTTTCTTTCTTTTTTTTTTTTTTGTGCCTATTTAAAAAAAAAGTGGTTGGGAACCAGCAGTTAGCGTAATGGCTATGTCGCTGGACTCCCGCGTAGTTGACCGTGGTTCATGTCCCGGACCCGGTGGCTTAAAACTCACAGCGGGCGCGTGTGCGTGCGTGCCCAAGATCCCGGGAGGAGAATGAAGGAGAAGGGATTGTGGCGTGACCATCCCCCCTGGGGGGTGATTTCTCGCTTTCTGTCTCTATGTCTCTCTCTGTCTGTCTGGCGAGCGCACGCGGCCTATAGTGGTAAAAAAAAAAAAAAACCTCTCAAAAAATAAAAAAATAAAAAAATAAATTGGTTTGCTTCTTGTTCTTCTTGACTTACAGAAGTTATTTATAAAGCATACTACCCACAGGTTTTTTGTCTAATGTATTTGTAGATAATTTCTCTTGCTTTGTTGTGCCTTGTGATGAATAGAAGTTCTCAATGTAGTCTGATTTTTCCATCCTTTATTGTATGCTTTGTGCTTATTGTTTCCTGTTTTTTAAAAAATCTTTGCTGGTCTGAAAGACATATAAGTATTCTTTAGAGCCAGCCTGTGACGTGGAGGCTAAAGTGACTGAATCCCATATGGCTGTTTTTGTGGTTCGAGTTCTGGATCCAGTGGCTTGTAGAACAAACCAGGCATGTGTTTGCATGTGCCCAACATCCCAGGAAGGGAATGGAGAAGGGATTACTACATGGCCATCTTCCCCTGGGGGTGCATTCTCACTTTCCCTCTCTCTGTCTCTTTCTGGCAAACACGTACACCCTATAGAAAATTAAATACATATACACACACACACATATATTTATATATATAATAATATTATATAATATATATAATATGTTACATATATATATATTTTTTTTTTCTATGTTTTCTTCAGAGGCTTTGCTGTTTTATGTTTTACATTTAGTTTATGATTCATCTGAACATAACTTTTGTGTTTGGCATGAGATGAGAGCTAAAGATTTATTTTTTCAAAATATCAATTGATGTATTGATATTCTTGGTGAACCGAAAGCTGCAAAAGCTTGGTTACTACAGGGACTGTGTTCTGGTGACAATCTTGGATAGGCCAAGTCTCTGTTACAGGGCTTAGATTTTGGGAAAGCCTTGCTAGGAGGACACGTGCCTTAGTTTTATGGCATGGCTTAAGACAACGACCTGATGTTGTAGTCTTCTTTCAGTCCTTTGCCTGGAAACAAAGCGAGTTTGTGCTGACTTTAGGAGGAAGTATTATGCAAAAACAGTTTCTCCTAAAGTCAGCACAGACTGTTAGGGATCCTGGAAAGGGACAGCTTACCTGGGCAACAGATAAAATATGAGCCCAGCTGATCAGAATCAGAGGAAAGTCCCACCTTCCACACTACCCTGATTGTTTAAAAAAAAAAAAAAATCACTATTCGGCTTCATTTGTTGAAATGTCTGTATTTTTCCCCACGGCACTGTAGGGGTATCTTTAACATACTCCTGACCATAAATATGTGGATGTGCTGCTGATTTTCAATTTTGTCCCTTAGGATTTTTGTATTCATGTTTATGAGTAAGATAGGTCTGCAGTTTTCCAAATTTTCTTCCTTTCTTCATCTTCTTTTTTTTTTAATTTATTATTATTTAAAAAATTTTCTATAGAGCATGTGTGCTTACCAGAGAGAGAAGATGAGAAAGCAGGTTGTCAGGTCTGGAACTCAAACCATTGTTGGCCACATGGGAGTCCACTTTAACCATCGTGCCACTTATTGGCCCCTGCAATTTTCCTTTCATAGTTTGCCTTTAGCATGTTTTGGTGTCAAGGTTATGCTGTCTTTATAAAATAAATTTCTTTTCTTTTTTTTTTTTTTCTTTTTTTTTGAGAGGTTTTTCCTATAGGGTGCGTACGCTTGCCAGAAAGACAGAGAGACAGAAAGTGAGAAATCAGCCCCCCGGGTGGATGGCGTTTTGGGATCTCAGGCATACACGCACACATGCCTGGCATAAGTTTAAGCCTCCAGGTCTGGGACTCAAACCACGGTCAACTACATGGAAGTCAAGTGACATAGCCGTTACGCCAATTGCTGGTCCCATAAAATAAATTTCTATTCCCTAGAAAAGTTGGTGTAAGATTTGTGTTATCTTTGTTATAAGTTTAGAAGAATTCTTGGTGAATTCATTTGAACCTAGAGTTCTCTGTGAATTATAGATTTAATTTATGTACTAGATTTAGCCATATTCAAAATTGCTACTTTACCTTTTGTTAATTTTGATAAGTTGGGCCCTTTAAGAAATTTTCCCATTTTGGTACCAGCAGATGGCATAATTGTTACGTTGCTGGACTCACATGTAGTCGACCAGGGTTCGGGTCCCAGATAGGGGGAATAAAACTCACACCAGACACATGTACATGTGAAGGAGAAAGGATTTGCGGTGTGAACATCACACTGTGGGGGGGAGGTGATTTCTTGCTTTGTCTCTGGCAAGTGCACGCGCCCTGTCACAAAAATATCTCTCTAAAAAAATAAATAAATAAAATTAATAATTTGTGCTTTTTTTTTTTTTTTAAAAAAAAACAATCTCACAAGGCTATACTTTTTTTCTAGTAACTGATTTAGCAGTATCCCACAAATTTTGATATGTCTTATTTTTACCATTTAGCTAGAATATTTTATTTATTACATTGCTTTTTCTTCTTTGATCCAAGGGTTATTTAAAAATATACTGTTAATTGGGCCAGCTAGTGGCATGGTGGTTAGGGTGTCCAAATCCCACAGGACGGACTTTGTGGTTTGAGTCCTGGACGTGGCAGCTTGAAAAAGTTGCGTGTGTGTGTGCATGTGCATGCGTACATGCCTCAAATCCCAAGTGGAGAGTGGAGGAGGAAGGACTGTGGTGTAGTCATCCCCACCAGGGGATGCTTTCTCACTTTCTCTCCCTCAGTTTCTCTGTGACAAGCATACTTACTTATAGCAAAACTTAAAATATCTATGCATAATTTATTTTAAACCTTAATCAAGGCTTTAGAGTCTCTTAATGTTTTTGGAGTCTCTAAAAGATATTTTTTATTTCCCAAACTATCCTGGCATTATGGCATGCTTTATTTAGTTTATCACCACCTTCCTTCTTTTGTACTATGAAGTCATGTTTTTTAATGAAATATGCTTTTTTCCTCGAGTATAGAATAATTGCTTGCTGATTTTATTCTTTTTTTTTTTTGGAGAGGTTTTTGCTATAGGGCGCGTGCGCTTGCCAGAAAGACAGAGAGAGAGAGACAGAAAGTGAGAAATCACCCCCAGGGGGGATGGCCATGCCACAATCCCTTCTCTTCCATTCTCCTTTCGGAATCTTGGGCACACATGCACACATGCCCGGCGTGAGTTTAAGCTGCCATGTCCGGAACTTAAACTGTGGTCGGCTACGTGGAAGTTCAGCCACATAGTCATTATGCTAACTGCTGGTCCCTGATTTTATTCTTTTAACATTTTTCTAACATTATTATGTTGACTTCTGAACTTCATTGTTTTTATTGGAAACTAATTCATCAGTCTTGGTGCTATTTCTTTAAAAGTGGTGTGTCTTTTTCTTGAGGTTACTTTTTCTTCTTTAAAATTGACACATGATAGGGTCCACAGGTGTCCTGGTGGCTAAGGCACTGGTCTCTCACAAAGCTTACTACAGTTCGAATCCCAGACTCGGAGGCTTGAAGGCCATTCCAGGTGCTTATATGTTCATGCCCAGGGTACCAAGAGAAGAGAGGAGAAAGGATTGTGGCATGACCATCCTCCCAGGGGTTGATCTCTCCCTTTCCCACTCTGTCTCTCTCTAATGAGTGTACTTGCCTTATGGCAAAATCGTAAAAAGAAAAAAAAATTGACACATAGTATATATATTTAGGCATCACAGTGTAGTAATTTGATACATATAAACAATGTATAATGATAAAATCTGGGTAATTAGCATATTCATCACCTCTAGCACATTTATCATTTCTTCACATTGGGGACAGAATTCTCCTTTCTGTCTGTTTGAAATATATACTAAATTACTGTTAACTGTAGTCACCCTACTGTGCTATAGGATGCTAGAATTTTAACCTCCTATCTGAATTTTTGTACTCATTAGAAACCTCTTTCTATTTCTCCCTCCTCACCACCCTTCCCGTTTGTAACCACTGTGCTACTCTCTGCTTCTAAGAGATCAGCTTTTCTTTGTGTAAGTGAGGACGCTTGATGTTTGTCTGGTCTGCCTGGTTAATTTCACTTACATTAATGTCCTCTAGTTCGTCCATGTTGCTGCAGATGACAGGATTTCATTCTTTTTAGTGGCTGAATAGTATTCTTGTGTGAGTGTGTATACAAATAGACCCATGTTTTCATTTCATGATGGACACCTAGGTTGATTCCATGCCTTGGCTATTGTGAGTGATACTTCAATAAACATGAGAGTTCAGATATCTCTTTGATGTACTTGTTTCCCTTGCTTTGGGCACATAGCCGGTAGTGAAACTGCTGGGTCCTCTAGTCACTTCACTTTTAGCGTTTTGAGGAACCTCCATACTGTTTTTCAAGATGACTTTAATAATTTCCTGTCCCACCAACAGTGGAAAAGAGTTGTCCTTTTCCTGCACTTTGCCAGTTTGTTTTTTATTGTTGCCTGTTCTTTTTCTTGTTTTTTAAAGAGGTTTTTGCCTTAGGCTGCATGTGATCTCTGGAGAGAGACAGAGATAGTGAGAGGGAACGTGAGAAATCACTCCGCATGGGGGATAGCCATGCTGCAATCCCTTTTCCTCCAGTCTCCTGGGATTTGGGGCATGCATGAATCCAGTGTGATTTTCAAACCACTGAGTCTGGGACTTGAATCGCAATTGGCCATATGGGAGTCCAGTGATGTGACCATTACACCATCTGCTGGCCCTTATTATTGTCTTTTGATGATGGGCTATTCTAACTAGGGTGAGATGATTTTAAAAACTATAGTTTTTATTTGCATTTTTTTTTTTTTTTGAGAAGGGTTTTTGCTATAGGGCGCATGTGCTCGCCAGAGAGAGACAGAAAGTGAGAAATCACCCCTCAGGGGGGATAGCCATGCCACAATCCCTTCTCTTAGGATCTTGGGCACACATGCACACGTGCCCAGTGTGAGTTTAAGTCACCGGGTCTGGGACTCAAACCCTGGTCGACTACATGGGAGTCCAGTGACATAGCCATTACCCCAACTGCTGGTCCCTTTATTTGCATTTCTTTGATGATTAGTGATGTTGAGCATCTTTTTTCACATGCTTGTTGGCCTCTGATTATCTTCTTCTGAGAAATGTCTATTCAGGTAATTTGTCTTTGCCTCCTTGTAAGATTTGCCTTTGTTGGATGTGCCTAGCTTAAAAAATACATTGAACTGCTTGGAGTTCATAAACTTTAAAAATTCGTAGGCTAGTGATTTTCTACAGTTTCAGAAAGTTCTCAGTTGTGGTCTCTATGAATATTGCTGTTAGCCTTTTTCTCTCATTCTTCTTCAGAGGCTCTAATTTCACCCATTTCAGGTCTTTTTACCTTGTTTCATGTATGTCTTATGTTTCTTTCTGTATTTTTCATCTTCTCTCTGTATAGTAGTCTTAAATTTTCTTTCCTACATTCATTATTTCTTTTCTCTCCTGTGTCTAATCTGTTAAGTATATCTGTCACATTTTCAGTTTTGATTTTATTTCACTGTTGGAATTAAAATTTTGATCCTTTTTATGAATTATAGTTCTTTGGTCATGTTCCCCCATCATTTTGTTTATATTCTTGAACATATTAATCATAGATGTTTTTGATACCTTTCCTAATAATTCTACTATCGGGGTCACTTGTGGATCTTTTTCTATTGTTTCTCTCTCTCCCAATTAGTTTTGTGTCTCTGTTTCTTGTATTTTTGATAATTTTTGGATGACTGCCAGACATTTATGTGAAAAATTTTAGAAGCCTTGGATCATGTTCTCTTCCTTCGGAGATAATTTAATTTTCTCTTAGAAGGCAGTTGACATAAAGGAAAATCACCTTCATCCAGTCGAGGACCAATTTCAGTTTTGCCCTTATCAAAGAGTTCAGTCCAGAGGTCTCAACAGGAAGCCTAGAGTATTTATCAGAACTCTTCTTTATGGACAGATCCCAGAACTCAAATTTCTTTTTTCCCCAAATGCAAATGTCGCTACTTGCCTTTTAACAGCAGGGTTTTTGTTTTTTTTTCCTGATCATTTCCTCAGAAGCTTACTCTGCACAGTTTATGAGTCAGCAAACAACTTGAGGGAGAAGTTGCACATAGAATTTTGGGGTCACTCCTGTGTGGTTCTGTTTTCTTCAGCATCTTGGCCCCTCAAGTATTGACGATTGATATTGCTACACTCCTATTTATTTATTTACTTTTTAAAAATAATACATTTTCTTTTAATTCTTTTATACATTTAATCACTATGTATCATTTAGCTTGCAAAGTTAATTTTCTAACAGAATACATTTCACACCAGTCCAGTTAGGAATATTATACACGCTATCATTTACTTACACTAACCCATTTCTGTTGCCCATAAATGTCCTGCCTCTCTCTTTTTCTCCTTAGTGTCTTTCCTCACACTCTCCTCCTTCTCCCACCCTCTTCCTAGACTGTATCCAGAATCTATAACCATTTTCCATGTTTCTACATCCTCTAATATTTCAGTTTCAGCTGTAGAGTGTCGATAGTCAGTGTATATTAAGCGGAGACACACAATGTCTCTTCTTTATAGCCTGACTTGCTTCACTCAGCACTAAATCTTCCGTATTTGTCCTCTTTCTATCAAAAGACAGGGTCTTTTTTTTTCTTTTCTTTTCTTTTCTTTTCTTTTCTTTTCTTTTGTTTTGTTTTGTTTTCTTTCTTTCTTTTTTCTTTTTTTTTTTTTTTTTAGGGCTGAGTAATAGAGTATATGTGCCACACTTTTTTTGAATCCTTTCTTCTGTTTGTGGATATTTGGGCTGGTTCCATGTTTTAGCAATTGTGAATAATGCCGCAATAAATATAGTTGTGCAAGCGCTTTTCTGACTAAGCGTTCTGTCCTTTGGGTAGATACCTAGGAGTGGGATTGCTGGATCATATGGTAGTTCTATTTGTAGATCTTTGGGGAATCGCCCTATTGTTCTTCATAGTGGCTGGACTAATTTATATTCCTACCAGCAGTATAGGGAGAGTTCTCTTTTCATCACATCCCTGCCAGCACTTGGCATTTTTCGTTTTATTAGTCTTAGCCATTCTAACTGGGATTAGGTGGTATCTCATTGTGGTTTTGATTTGCATCTCCCTTCTGATGAGAGATGTTGAGCATTTTTTCATATGCTTTTTGGCTGTTCATATGTCTTCCTTAGAGACTTTTCCCCCCATATTTTAATTGTGTTGATCTTTCTTTCTTTTCTTTTCTTTTTTTTTTCCCCAGTTAAATTGCTTGAGTTCCCTGTGTATTCTGGCTATCAGTCCCTTATCTGAAGCACAGTTCACACAGATATTCTCCCATTCGGAGGCTTGTTGTTTTATACTAATTACTATGCCTTTCACTGTGCAGAAACTTCTTAATCTGATGTAATCCCACTTGTCTATTTCTGGGATTATAAACTGTGCTTTGGGGGTTTTATTTAAGAAGTCTTTACCTACCCCAGTGTCTCCCAGATACTCCCCAGTGTTTTCCACCAATAGTTTTATACTTTGAGGTCTTATGTTTAGGTCTTTGATCTTCTTTGAGCTGATTTTTGTCAGTGGTGAGAGGTAGCCATTCAGAATTCATCTTTCTGCAGGTGGATACCTGTTTTTTCCATCACCATTTGCTAAAGAGGTTTTCCTTTTCCCACTGGATTGACTGGTATCCTTTGTCAAAAATCAGTTGGCTGTATGTTTTGGGGTTTATGTCTAGGGTCTCTATTCTGTTCCATTGGTCCACATGTCTGTTTCTGTGCCAGTGCCATGCTGTTTTAATGATCACTGTTTTGTAATATATTTTGGGGTCAGGAAGTGAGACGCCACCTACTCCACTCTTCTGGTGCAGGATTGCTTTGGCAATATGGGTTCTTTTATGATTCCAAACAAATTCTATGATTATATTTTCTAGGTCTGTGAAAAATGTCTTTGGTAACTTTGATTGGGATTGCATTAAATATGTAGATTAACTTGGGTAGAATTGCCATTTTGATTATATTATTCCAATCCAGGAGCATAGGATGTCCTTCCACTTTTTTTGTGTCATTTTCAGTTTCTTTTTGTAGCTTCTCATAGTTTTCCTTGTGGAGGTCTTTAACTTTTTTGGTTAGATTTATCCCTAGGTATCTTATACTTTTTGTGGCTATGGTAAATGGAATTACTTTTCTCAGTTCTGTCTCAGTCGCCTGCTGTTTGTATATAGAAATGCTATAGAGTTCTGTATGTTATATGTTGCCAAAGGAACAACTCCATGTTTTCTAAAAGGCCTAGAGAACATATATCGGGTGCCTCTCCTCTCTCCCTTTGTGTTCGTCATTTTGGTGAATTCCTGGAAGATGGCGGTTCCAGCCAAAAGCTCTTCTTTTCCTTTTTGAATGCCTTTTCTTTTCTTTTCTTTTCTGATTGCATTGGTGAGGACTTCCAATACTATATTGAAAAGGAATAGAGAAAGTGGGCATTCTTGTCTTGTACCAGTTTTTAGTGGAAAAGCTTTCAGCTTTTCTCCATTCAGAATTACGTTAACTATGGGTTTTTCATTGATAGCTTTTATTGTGTTGAGGAATGGCCCTTCTATGCCCATTTTGCTGTGAATCTTAATTGCAAAGGGATGTTATATTTTATCAAATGCTTTTTCTGCATCAATCGATATGATCATATAGCTTTTAATCTTTCTTTCTGTTAATATGGTGTATTATGTTTATAGTTTTTTATATATTGAACCACCCTTGCATCCCTGGAATAAAGCCTACTTGGTCGTGATGTATAATCTTTTCTATAAGTTATTGGATATGAGTTGCTAATATCTTGTTGAGAATTTTTACGTCTATATTCAACTATTGTGATATTGGTCTATAGTTTTCCTTCCTTGTCATGCTTTTGTCTGTTTTAAGTATAAGGGTGTTGGAGGCTTCAGAGAATGAATTTGGGAGTGTTCCATCCTTTTGGATCTTTAGAAATAACTTGAGTAGAATAGGAGTTAACTCTTCAAAGTTTTGTAGAATTCAGAGGTGATGACATCAAGACCAGGGCTTTTCTTTGTTGGAAGGTTATTTATTACTGATTCAATCTTATTGCTTGTTATGGGCCTATTCAGGTTTTCTGTGTCCTCTTGACTCACTCTTGGTAGATTATATCTGTCCAGGAATTTGCCCATCTCATCCAGGTTTTCTTGTTTGTTAGCATATAGTCGCTCATAGTATCCTCTAATGATGTTTTGTATTTCTATTATATCTGTTGTTATATTGCCTCCTTCATTATAAAGTTAATTTATCTGGTTCCTTTCTCTCTTCTTACTTAGCCTATCTAGTGGTGTGTTGATTTTTGTTTATCTTTTCAAAGAACCAGCTTTTGCTTTAATTTATTTTTTGTATAGTTTATTTTCTGTTTCATTTATTTCTTCTTGAATCTCTATTATTTATTTTCTCTTGACATTTTTTTGGATTTTTTCGTTGTTGCTTTTCTAATTCTCTGAGGTGTGATGTTAAGTTGTGCATTTGCCAACTTTCTGTCTTTTTTCTTATGTACACCTTTTGCTGTAAACTTCCCTCTTATGACTGCTTTTGCTGTGTGGAAACTCATGCACTTATTATCATTGGTTTCCATGAATTTTTAAATTTTAGTCTTAATTTCTTCAGTAGTTGTGAAGTTATTCAGGATAAACTATTTAGTTTCTATGTATTTGTGTATTTTAGAGACATTTTCCTGAAATTCTATTAATTTCTTCAGTAGTTGTGAAGTTATTCAGGACAAACTATTTAATTTCTATGTATTTGTGTATTTTAGAGGCCTTTTCCTGAAATTCTATTAAGTTTAATTCTGTTATGGTCGGAGAAGATGCTGGATATAGTTTCTATGCCTTTGAATCTGTAAAGGCTTTCTTTGTGCCGTGTAATGTGGTCAGTCTTTGGAAAGGTTCCATGTGGGGACGAGAAAGAAGTGAATCTCATGGTTTATGGGTGGCAGGTTCTATAGATGTCTGTTTGGTTCATTAGATTTATGGTATCATTTAGATGCTGTATCTCTTTTATTTATCTAGGTGATCTGTCCAAAGGAGATATTGGGGTGTTGAGATCCCCAACAATTATCGTGTAGCAGTCTCTCTCTCCTTTTAGATCTACCAGTCTTTTCTTCACGTGCTTGGGTGCTCTTAAATTAGGTGCATAGATATTTATAAGCTTTATATTTTTTTGATGGATTAGCCCTTTTTTGTCTCTTCTTACAGTTTCTGTTTTAAAGCCTATTTTGTCTGAAATTAGTATCACAACTCTAGCTCTTTTTTTGATTCCCGTTTGCATGGAATGCCTTTTTCCCTGTCCTTCATTTTTAATCTATGTATGTCTTTATCCATGAGATGCATTTCTTGTAGGTAACAAAAAGAGGTTTTCTGGTTTTTTTTTTTTTTTTTTTTAATTCATTCAGCCAATCTGTGTCTCTTGATTGGAGAATTTAATCCATTAACATTCAGCGTTATTGATATTCCTGGGTTTTCTCCTACCATTAATTTGTCAGTTTTCTTGGTTGTTTTGATTCTGTTATTTTTGTCTGTCTTTTTTAGTTTTCCTCGTATAGGACTTTCTTCAGAATTTCTTTTTTTTGGTTGGAGAGGTTTATTTTTTATTTTAATTTTTATTTTTTTTGCTATAGGGCGCATGTGCTCGCCAGAAAGACAGAGACAGAGAGATAGAAAGTGAGAAATCACCCCCCAAGGGGGAATGGCTGCAATCCCTTCTCCTCCACTCTCCTCTCGGGATCTTGGGCAAGCATGCACAGGCACCTGGCGTGAGTTTAAGCCACCAGGTCCAGGACTCAAACCGCAGTTAACTACATGGGAGTTCAGCTACATAGCCATTACACTAACTGCTGGTCCCTCTTCAGAATCTCTTCAAGAGCTGATCTGGTGTTGGCAAATTCTTTGCACTTCTATTTTTGTCTCTACAGTCTAGTGACACAACTGTAAATTTTATGCTCGTGCCTCTGGATTCTATGCTTTGAACTGTGAAGTGGTAAATGCCCCAGAGGAATGAAACAGCAGGCTTGGGTAGGATTTACCTCTGTTTACTTCCTGCCCGTTAGGAGGTCAACCCTTTGGGCCTTAGTTGCCTTGGTTGCTTTCCAATGCTTTCAAGGAGCATTATAGATATTATTTTTGTATTGTTCTGCTTTTGTTTTTGAAGTTTTCTGTTACAAACTGTTTTTATCGTAGCCCTAAAAAGAAACTTCCAGTTACTAGTTTTTTTTTAACCCACCATTTCTTCATCTAATTTTTCCAATGAAAATCCCTTTCCCCTCCTTTGTTTTGACCATGAAGTGACCATTTTACAGGAGACTAATTAGGAAACACTATTCAAATAATGTCAGTTAATTCACCATTTCTCAAACACAAGAAAGTATTTTATGTTTTCATGGACTTTTCTTCTGCCCAGAATGACTTGACCATACATCTTTTGTCTTTTGAAACTGTACCAGACCCTGTTTATATCCTTAGGAATTTTGTGATTCTCTGAAGGACAGTAGAATGAAAACCATCCCCATTCTATAAATTTCTTTGAGGTATAGGGGACCTGTAGAAACTTTGTCTTTCTGTGGATGTGATAATGTTTTTCTCTATGGCTAGCGAGAGTCACGTAAATTATCATTTTAGTTTTGGACTACGAGAAATTTCATTTTTAAAAAGTTTAACAAATGCATCAAACCTATTATTTGTCTTGTTCTTACTGAACTACTATCCAGCTTTTATTCTGATTGGTATTTTCTCTAATTCTTATGTACTTTTTCTTTTATAGTAGGTTTCTATAATCTTTTTCAAATACTTTATAAAACTGATTGAGAGTAAACAATAACAACTACCAGATCTCTTAAGTCCATTTCAGTCAATTAATTTGAAATTCATTTTGAATCATTTTTTACTTTAATTTTTTCATAACTAAATTGTAGCGTATTATTGTGTACTGACATTTAACTCAATAGGTAGCATTAATTTTTAAAATCAATTTTTATTATATCTTTTCAAAACATATTTTGTAGAAACAATGTTTTTCATATTCACATTACGTCATTTGTAAATTTAAATTTTGTAATTAGAATAAGGTAGCAGAGGAATAGAGCAAATGCAGTGGATTCTTTATCACCATCAGTCTTCCTGGTAGAAGCAGAGGTGCTTGAAAGTAGCTTATCAGTTTTCAGAACCCAAGGGCCCAACATTTCAGAGTAAATGGGGAATGTTAATTCATATGGTAAAATGTGCAGACTTACAAGGAATAAATGAGAGAAAAATTTAATGATCTCTGACATTTTAGATAAGTCATTTGAAAATGGATGTTGATGATATAATTCTCAAATACTTTGCAGGATCTAGTGGCATTTTTTTATATAGATTTTCATTTGATATTTTCTCCACGTGTACATGTAAGTGTGCATGTGTACACAGGCACACACATCTTTCTTTTTCTTCTTTTTATTAACAGAGAGCATGTGTGCTCACTAGGGAGAGAGAGGGAAAGAACTCCCTTATGAGGTGTGGTCATTCCACAATTCTTTCTCCTTCATGTCTTCATTCTGACAGGATTTTGGACATACACACATGCCTGCCATGTTTTTTAAGACACTGAGGCAGGGATTTGAACAATTATCAGCCATGTGGGATCTGGCTCCTCAAACACTGCCTTGCTAGGCCAGCCTCCCCTTTCCAACTTTCTATATCACATTTTAGATCTGGCAAAATGCTAAGACTAGACCAATTTTGGCTCAAGTGAAGTCTGATTTGCTTTTGGATCTTGGAAATAATTATATTTGAGTTTTGAATTAAAATAAATGGCATTTAAGACCTGATGTCTCTATCCAAGTTTGAGAGTATAAACTGGAAGGCATCAGATATGAGAGTCCCCTCAGTGTAGACTGGTAGGAAAGACAGAGAGCATCACTATTTAGTACTGGAAGCTGTACCACCAGCTTTTTGAAACCTGTTCTCATTTTTTATAGTTGTGTTAAATATGTAGCAACCAGCTCTCTCTATATTTGCCTGAGATAGAAAATATAAAAATAAATGAAGGAATTTTTTTTTAAAGATTCTTAATGCACCCTAAGTTAAAAACAGCCTTAATAATACATGGCACAGTAGAAAGCTTTCTCAATGAAAGCTTTCAGAATAAAAATTTCTGACTGTATCCACTTACTCACTTAGCAGCACTTTAAGATTCTGAAACATGTGTGGGTGGCAGCTTCCCGGGAATGTAAATCTACAGGATCACGTGGAAACAGAGATACCAAAAGTAGCTTAAACCTGGAATCATTTCGCTGCTCCCACCTCTATTTTCAACTTAGCACTTATGATAAGGCAGTACAGCAACAAATGCAAGGATACCAAATAGAAAACAGAACATACATAGAATGTGCTGGCTATTCCTAAACCATTTTAGCTTGAAGAGTGTGTACAGAATGTTGTGAATAAAAAGAAGAGAGAGAGCTGTGTTTTCATAACTGCACATTGACTGTGAAAGAAAAACTGGTAATGTGTATATGGGAAATGAGTGACCAGGATTGCTCTATGAAGTAATAAATGGTTACCATCCTAATTTTTCTTTATTGAATAATCTGCAATCAAGTCATTCATTTACACTCTGAATAAGTATGGGAGCACCTGCTATCTGTAATATTATTCTGTCCCAAGTCATCTACAATCTGATTAAATAGCTGAGGGGAACAGGTGATGGTAGTAGGTTGGGAAAATGATCTAAACGAGTATCATAGAGGAAGTGAGGTGTCACTAAATTGTATTCGTGTGTGTATACATTTCTTTTTTTTTTTGGTTAATGTAACCTAGCATTACAGAACAGGAGGAATAATGATGAAAAAGTAATTCTTTCATCAGTGTGCTTTGGAGTTTAAGTATTTGCTTTTTCATCAGGAGTTGAAGAAAGCTAAATTTCTATTTTACAACTTACAACTTTAAAAACATTTTTGAGTTTTTGGTATAAGGCACATGCTCTTATATGCTTGGTGGAGAGAGACAGAGAGAGAGAGACAGAGGGAAAGTGAGAAATCACCCCTCAGGGATATGGCCACACCACAATCCCTTCTCCTCTGTTCTCTTAGCAGGATTTTGGGTATGCATGCACAGGCTCGCAGTGTGTTTTATCAAGCCGCCTGGTCTGGGACTTGAACTGCAGATTTAGCCATGCTGGATCCAGTCTCCTTAACCACCATGCCACCCAATTGGTTCCAGCTTACAACTTTTTTCTTTTCTTTTCTTTTCTTTTCTTTTCTTTTCTTTTCTTTTCTTTTCTTTTCTTTTCTTTTCTTTTCTTTTCTTTTCTTTTCTTTTCTTTTCTTTTCTTTTCTTTTCTTTTCTTTTCTTTTCTTTTCTTTTCTTTTCTTTTCTTTTCTTTTCTTTTCTTTTCTTTTCTTTTCTTTTCTTTTCTTTTCTTTTCTTTTCTTTTCTTTCTTTCTTTCTTTTCTTTTTCTTTTTTTTTAAAGGTTTTTGCCATAGGGGCCATATGTTGAGAGTGAGAAACAGTGAGAGGGAAAGTGAGAAATCACCATTTCCCCCTCACCTCCTGGGGATGGCCTTGTTGCAGCCTCTTCCTCTTCATTCTTCTCCTGGGATTTTGGGCATGCTTGCACATGCATTCAGGACTGGAACTGTAGTAAGCTATGTAGGGAATTCAGTGCCTTAACTACCATACCGCCTGCTGGCCCCACCAGCGTACAACTTTTAACATAACAGTGCTTCTTGGGCATAGGTAACTATGCCTTTTATTATTATTTTTTTTTCTAGGACTAAAGTTCTTTATACTACTGGTTGGTTGATAAGTGTCTGGCCTCTCATTGGAGTGTGTGCTGTGTTACTATATGTAGTTTAGAAGTAAAGAAATTAGTTGCCAGTCAGCTTATACAACTAGAGGAAAACTAGTCAGTCATGAAAACAATAATTCAAATTCATCAAATTACATTCATATTTTGTTCTGTAATGTTTTTATCCTGAGTCTCCAAAATATATTACAAGATAATTAAATAAAAATAGTTCTATCCTACTGACATTGGTTATTTATAAGCTATTAATCCACTAGATGCAAACTGTTATTTTCTGCAGTAGTTTATAATGAAGATGTTACAGTGCACACGAACATTGTATATGTTTTTATGTGTGTATACAAGTTCATCCTATGTATTTCAGTATACATAAGAATTTTCCATATTAATCTACTTTATTTCCACTAGTTTTTTAATTATTTAAAAATTAAATAATGCATGAGCTCATTGAAGTGAGACAGAGAGAGAGAGAGAGAGAGAGAGAGAGAGAGAGAGAGAGAGAGTGAAATCATCCCCCCCACCCAGTCCCTCGGGGAATGGCCATGCCACAGTCCCTTCTCCATTCTCCTCTTGGGATTTTGGATATACATGCACATATGCCCAAAATGATTTTTAAGCCACTGGTCTGGGACTCTAATCATGGTCAGCCTTCTGAGAGAGAGAGAGAGAGAGAGAGAGTGAAATCATCCCCCCCACCCAGTCCCTCGGGGAATGGCCATGCCACAGTCCCTTCTCCATTCTCCTCTTGGGATTTTGGATATACATGCACATATGCCCAAAATGATTTTTAAGCCACTGGTCTGGGACTCTAACCATGGTCAGCCTTCTGAGAGTCTAGCACCTTAACCACCTCACCACCTGCTTGTCCTACACTGTATATTTTTACTGTTTTTTTTTTTTCTTCCATGAGTGACAACAACAGAAAGAAAAGAGAGAAGAAAAGAAAGAACACCCCCAATAGGGTCTTCACACTACAATCTAACTCCAGATTCATCCAGCCCTGGATCATGGGCGTGCATGGTGGGGATACTTGGGGAGGTCTCTGGACACAAACCCAAGTCTTTTCCAAGTGAGACAGGCATGCAGAGAGTCACATTGTACTGCTGCACCACTGTCTAGTCCTATTTTTACTGATTTTAAGCCAGAAAAAACATATTTACAGAAAAATAGGGTAAATAGATGCTTCTTACTCTGGGAATTTAAAAGTATTTAGTTTTTACCAATTGCCAAATATATGAATGGAAGCTGATTTTTTTTTTTTTTTCTGATAGACTTATTTAGAATCAGCCTGGAAGCAACTTATGACTTCTATTTTTGGATGAGAGGTTCCCATGACAGCCGATTAACTGAGGTGTGAAGGTCTTGGGTGCTGAAGCTGGGTATCCTGCTGCTCAACTGAGCTTGGCTGATACTGCAGAGTCCATTAAAGCTGGTATGACACATTACTTGTAAATGTTAGACTAAAAGTGGCTACAAAAGTCAAGGCACTCAGGGCCAGCAGGTGGTGTGGTGGTTAAGGCACTGGACTTTCACATGGCCGACTGCAGTTCTAGTCTCGAACCTGGTGATTTGGAACTCATGCCATTTGTGTGTGTGTGTGTGCCCCCAATCCTGAGAGAATGGAGGAGAAGGGATTGTGGTATGATCAACCTCCCTAAGGGGTGATTTCTCACTTTGCCTCTCTGTTTCCATCTGTCTCTCTCTCCAGCAAGTGCATGTGTCCTATGCAAAAACCAAATAAATAAGTAAGTAAGTAAGTAAGTGAATGAATTAGGCACTTATGAAAAGATTTGAGGCGAGCAAAAACATGACATGATTTTGATAATCAAGATAATAATCAGATTATTTTGAGCACAGAGTTGTCCTATGATGAGGAAGGAGCCCAGTAGGATGGGAAGATGGCTGGATTCTTGAATAGAAAGATGAATAAGGTGAAACAAGACCCTTGGAATAACTGTCTACTTGAGATCTTATACATAAATACATGTTTGTGGGAACAGTCTACTGCTTGTGAATAAATGTGTTGGTGAACCAAAAGTGCCCTGTGGATTAAAGTATTTCCTCTCTCATCAGCAATTGAGAATAGCAAAGTACATGTTTAAAAAGGAAATTAAGTTCAATAGCTTTTTATCTGTTTGAATGGGAACATACATCATTTATGCTAAGTTTCAGTGGTATTCTTCAAACTGACAGCAGGTCTGAGCACATTTCCTTCAGTTTCCCATGATATATGAACTTGTGAACTCATCAGGTCTTGTCTGGCTTCAGACATTTCAATGGCATTGGCTCCTTTCTTCAGCTTAGAGGAATTCTCATTAGTTTTATTTGTTTTTATTATGAAATTTTGATTATTTTATCCAGTTGTTCATTTTTGGTGAGCGCAATGGAAAAAGTTACCATTCACCACAGTTGGCCTTCTTGGGTTAAATGATGCCAATCTTTAAGTCACCCAGCACTGGTTGGAATAGGAGGTGGGGGAAGTGTTGGAATAAATACTGTGAGTCATGCAAGAGCTACAGAACCAAGAAGATGAATGGCGTGCAAGTCTGTGAATGGTTCCAAAGAGGAATTAAAATTTTTATTTATTGTCAAAGAGACACTATGTCTCTTGAGTGCATTGGAATGTGCTTTTTACCCTAGTTGTGACAATCTTACAAACTATTATAATATGCATCAAGAACACATGAGTTTCTGGGAAATAATATTTGGAATACTTGGAAGAAAATTCTGTTTACTTCTCTATAGAGCTGGTTTATGGCTATGTTTGCAAACTAAGAATGACTTTCTGTTCATGTTATACCTGCATTCCATACAATAATTAAATAGGTAGCAATACAATCACTTAACAATTACTGAAAATATTCCAGAGCTCTGTTTACTGTGTGTGGAAGTTTTTTCTTTCATTGTACAATTTGAAAACATACATTTACATGGCCTTTTATAATTTTCAGCATTTTTGGATTTATGCCTTTATATGTCATGCAATTTCACCAAATAATCATGTTTTAGGACATTAAAAATCATATATTAGAATATATGAAAACCTGCAGTATACTGAGGCCTTTATAGAACTATTTTAGTTAATATCCATAGAAACCTGAAGAGGTAGGCATTATTATTAATGACTGTGACATTTTGTCCAATATGTTTGACACAGTAAGTTTTTGGACCAGAATTTGGACAGAGTCCTCAAAATCTGTGGAAAAGATGAAAATATGTAACTCTTAGTCTCACCACCCGAAGAAAACCCTAGCAGCATTTTCTTACATGTTCTATCAGACTCTTGTTCTCAGTTAAAGTATATGGCCTTTCCTGTTCCCCACACATTGCAGCTAGTGTCTCTGTAAGAAATGGAATTCCACTCAAGTGGTGTTGATGAAGATACCTCAATGAAAGGACAATTTGCCTAAATGTGAGTAGGGCTTTGCGTAGGGCTCCAGGAGCCAACAAGGAAGGGTGAGGCACTTGGAAACTAACAGTGGGAGCCTATTACCTCAACTATTGTTGTTGGAACCCAATGAAAGTTTGAACCCTAGAGGAAGAGCTTGGCTCCAGGAACTGTAGTCCAGAAGAGGGGAAATCACTGTCATGATCTCTGGGCAAGAATAGAAAAAGAAGTAACCTGACCTCCAGCTTCTCATTCTCTGTCCTGTTCTAGTCTCTTCTTGATCTTTTGATAGAACCCAGCTGGAAGCCAGCCCTGATGGAAGCCCATGTGATACGCTCCATAGGAGTTAGCCTCTCTGGGCATAGAGTAGGGCAAAAAAGGGTAAGGGTTAAACTTGTAGGGGGATATAAATGTTGAAAATGCTGCACAGGATCTTACTATACATAATTATTTTCTATTTTATTAAAATTAACATTAATTAAAAATGGCTTAATAGCAATATGCCACATGAATGTGCTATAATCTTTTACAGTTGAACATCCAGGTCATTTGCACACTTTTTATTATAATAATAATGCTATAATAAATATCTCTGTAGATATGTTTTTGTACATAGTTTTTTTTTTTTTTTTTTAATAGGTTTTTGCTTCAAGGTATGTGGTGCACTCGCCAGAAAGACAGAGAAAGACAGAAATCACCCCCTAGGGGGGATGGCCACGCCACAGTCCCTTCTCCATTCTCCCCTTGGGATCTTGGGCACACATACACACATGCCTGGCATGAGTTTAAGCCACCTAGTTCGGGACTTGAACCGTGGTGACTGCATGGGAGCTCAGCGACATAGCCATTTCACTAACTGCTGGTCCCGTACATAGTTTATCATGTCCTTAGAATACATTTCTTTTTTTTTTTTTTTTTGAGAGGTTTTTGCTATAGGGCGCGTGCGCTCGCCAGACAGAGAGAGACATAGAGACAGAAAGCGAGAAATCATCCCCAAGAGGGGATGGTCATGCCACAATCCCTTCTCCTCCATTCTCCTCTTGGGATCTTGGGCACACATGCACACACGCCTGGTGTGAGTTTTAAGCCACCGGATCTGGGACGCGAACCGCAGTTGACTACGTGGGAGTCCAGCGACATAGCCATTACACTAACTGCTGGTTCCCCCTTAGAATACATTTCTAAAAGAGGAATTGGAGTTTTAAGTTTGTGCATTATGAGATGCAATATAATACAATATATTATGACAATATTAAGTGCACGGACTGGAAGACAGAGTTTTGTCTTCTAATCCCAGTTCTACCATTTACCAGTGGTGTTTTGCATGGGTTAATTAAACTGAGACCTGGTTTCTTTTTTCTTTAAAATGGGAGTAATAATCAATTTCACAGAGATTTCTTTTTAGAATGAATTAGATAATAAATGTAAAACACTTAGAATATTACAACTTATGATAAATACATATATGGGCTACCAAGTGGCATGGTGGTTAAAGGCTCTGGACTCCCACATGGTTGACTGCTGTTTGAGTCCTGGACCTGGTGGCTTGCTTTCTCACTTTCTCTCTCTGTCCAATTTGGTCAAATTTAAATAAAGAAGTAGATAGATAGATAAATAAATAACCAACCAATCTTTTAAAAAGTACATATAAATATGCGCTATTATTATTCAGAAGGCTTTAAAACATCTCTTTAAATTTTTATTTTTAAATTTATTTGCATTTACTCACATATCTTTATAGTAAACTTTTCTTTTTCTCACACAAATACTATTCATGTCAGTCAAGACAAAGATACTGCTATATACATTAACATCAGCAAATAGCTTCTCATTTTTTGTCAATTAAACATGCCAGTTAGTGTTTTCTTTCCCCTCTCTCCCTTCCATACTAAACTTTTTTTTTTTAACATTTTATTCATTGAAAAAAGATCTTAAAGTATGGATAAAGCTAGAAGCTAGTGACAAGTGCACTGTAATTTTCTTCTGAAACATTTTTTCTCCTCTCCCCATTTCCCCTTTTACTAAAGAGAGGTATAACTGATTTGCAAAAATATTAGGTTAATCTCAATTTGGTCTGTCGTTTGCACAAAGCCCCGTAAGAATTTAGTTTCTGATGTAAGGCAACAGATACTATTGTATTATTGAACTTAAGCAAATAACCATTCTGCCATAAAATAGGAATGCTCACAAATGTTTTTCAGTTGCAAAGAGGTCAAGAAGGGAGAAAAGTTTGTTTCAATTAAAAAACTTTTTAAAGCAAATTGCTGAAGATATCAACAACTCAAAAGAAAACAAAAATCCTTAAATATGGAAGACACAGCATAGAAGAAAATCAGTAATGTTTTAGAAAAAAGTCATAGAATTCTATTTCCGTTGTTCGGTCTCATGTAATTTGTCTTTTGTTGAATTTGCAGTGTTACTGTGGTCTGACCTTTCCATTAATGTTCATCATTACAGTTGATATTTCAGAACTTGTCCCTACCATTAAGTTGGCTTTTCTCTTGGTCATTTTTTGTTCTCTTATTTGTTTGTCTATCTTTAGTTTTCCTGGTATAGTATATCCTTCCAAACTTCTCAAAGAGCTGTTCTAGTGTTGGTAAATTCTTCAAGGTTTTGTTTATCTGAGAGTGTTTTTATCTTTTCTTTCCATATG
Organism: Tupaia belangeri chinensis; assembly: GCF_000334495.1. Lineage (NCBI taxonomy): Eukaryota > Metazoa > Chordata > Mammalia > Scandentia > Tupaiidae > Tupaia > Tupaia belangeri. The sequence goes on along the minus strand of NW_006159939.1, from coordinate 2,379,681 downwards.
AAGGATAATCTTGCCAGAATAGTATTTTTGGTTGAAATTGTTGTTCACTTAACACTTTGAATGTATTTTTCCATTCTTTCCTTGTTTACATTGTTTCTGATTAGAGGTCCGATGTTAGCCTTATGGGTTATCCTTTGGAAGTAACTTGATGTTTTTCTCTTGCCAATTTTAGTATTTTGTCTCTGTCTATGGTTTTGGTCAATCTGGCTATGATATGCCTTGGAGAAAATCTTGGGTTGATTCTATCAGGGGTTCTTTGTATTTCTTGGGTCTGGATCTTTGAATCTAGATTTGAAAGTTTTCTTCCAGGATTTCATGGAATAGATTATCAGTGATTAGTTTCTTTACTTTCTGGGATACCAATTATGTGGATGTTTGGGCATCTAATGGTATCCAGTATTTCCAGTATTATTTTCATTTTCTAGGTTATATTCTCAGTCTTTTTGGTTAAATTTTCTAGGTCAGAGGTTCTCTCTTCTACATCTGAGATTCGATCTTCTGTATGATTTAATCTGCTTTTAATACTTTCGAGGGAGGTTTTGATTTCCTGTATTACAGACTTCATCTCTAACAGCTATGTTTGGTTCTTTTTTTTTATAGTATATATTTCCTCTTTCAGATCATGGAAGAACTTCCTCACCTACTGGAACTCATTGCCTCTTTCCTCCTGCATTTTCTGGATTTCGTTGTTTCTCTTGTCTTGCATCTCTGTTAGCTTTGTCACTATGAATATCCTGAATTCTTTATCTGACATTTCCATAAGTTCCATTGTACTGTCTGTGGATAATGAAGAGCTGTTCTTTCCCTTTGGGGAAGAGCTATTTTTTTTTTTTTGACTTCCCATATTTTTTGCGCCTCTGCAGTGGTTTCTGGTCATCTGATGAGTTACATGTTACTTTCTACCTTCTTGAAGTTATAATTCTGAGTGTTAGAGGTATGCAAAAGAAGATGACCTGCAATATTTTTGCAGGTTTAGGTCAGAGGCTTTCCAGTTAAAGGGGCAGGGCTAGGCCCACCTCAGATGGCACAGGTATTCTGAAATTAGCAAGAGAAAGGAGAGGTCAGGGACAAGAAACAGTACTGCAGATTTTTAAAAAACATTTATGTATATAAAAGAGAAACATTTTGAAAGAAACGGAGAGGGAGAGAGAGAGAGACAGAGAAAGAAGACAGAGTCGATGCTACCTGGATTTTCGCTGGTTGTTGGGCCTGAAGGAGAGGTTTAGAGCAGAGGCTTTCCAGTTAAAGGGGCAGGGCTAGGCCCACCTCAGATTTACATGGATTATCAGGCTTTTAAAATATATTGGCAAATTGTTTTCTATAAAGTTTTTAGTAGTTTATGTTCCCTTAAGCAGTGTTTAGGAGGCCCATTTCCTGATATCCTCATTTCCCTTAATCTTTGTCAACTTTAATAGTCCAGAGATAGTATCTCATTACCATTTTAAATTTCAGTTGAGACTTTATTTGGAAATAAATATACTTTCCTTGGTATAGAAGGAATTTCACAAGCATGTACTACATTAGGGTCATTACGAACATCCATCATTATAGTAATGTGATTGTTCATGAGTGATGGCTAATACAGAGTTCCATTTTAGAATATATTGGCTGCAGTGTCTAATAGTTTATTGACTATGTAAATAAAAGACACTAATGTATATTCATGAAGTGTTTAGCCCAGCTAAATGAATGAACCACCAAAGGGGTTAAATGAATGCAAAAATTTTCCGTAATGAAATGTTGGATGTATGACATATGTACAATTCTAGTGTGGGATGGGCCCATTACTGTTTCCAAATAGCCATCACATGGCTCATGAACTCATCCTTGCACCTGCTCATGTGGTGTGCACCTGTGCTTTGTTGGCGGTGTCACCAGCATCAACATAGGAAATAGAGCTAAACACGATTGCTTTGTATCTATAGCTGTTTGCATGGTAAGGTACTTCTGGTGATAATTTTACTTACAGCTTCCTCTTCAGTGACTTCGTATCTCCCTTCTCAAATGCATCACCAACACTATGTAGCAGGCTAAAAAAAAATCATCTAGTGTTGACAATGATATGCTTGAAACTAGAAGTAGAAATTCTGGTTTGAGTTTAATAATGAAATTTCAGTTACTATTTTTTTTAAACTTGAGGGTGTAGATGCTTCAGATCTGACTCAACTATGACATGCAGGCATGTGGTGAGTTGGTTAACAGTTATGAAGAATATTTTCCTCTAGTTGGCAATTTAGTAAATGTTGCTGACACACTGAGGTTTATCTGGTTATGTCCATGTCAATTTATGTAGTTGTAGTGTATGATATCTAAGAGGAAAGGAAAGCTACTGAGTATACATTCTCACAGAAAACACTGATTGAATAATTAATTCTCTTTTTATAAAGCACTTATCTATTTCTTTTTTAAAAACTGATCTGTTTTAAAAGTTTGTTTTTATTTTTAAATTTAATTAATTAATTAATTAATTTTTGGTGGGGAGTAGAGAACGAAAGAGACATCCCTAGCATATTTTTCATGCGGTAATCCACCCCCAGCCTCAGCTGACCCACATCATGGGCACGTGCGCCCATTATATTTAGGAAGCTCCTGGAATACAAATTCGGGACTTTGCCCATGGGTGGTCAGTTGTGTTGCCAATGTACCACTGTCTGGCCTAAATACTTTTATGATTAGGTCTTCGTGTGTGTATTTTTTTTAATTGAAGCATTCACTAGCTCAAGATCATAATGCCGTTCTTTTTTTCTAGAAGTTTTATTGTTTCAGCTCTTATATCAGATTTAGAACCTATTTCTAATTAATTACTTGTATATATTGAAAATTAGGGTTAAGGACAATTTTTTCCTTCATGTATATATGGTTGTTTCAGCTTCTTTGGTTGAAAAAAGTTTTTTCTCCCTCCACTAACTGCATTGGTACCTTGAAAATCAGTTGAATGAATACGTGTCACTATATTTCTTAAATTTCTGTTCTGCCATATTGATCTATTTGCCCTTCAAAGTGGTTTTCAAAGGGGGCTGGATGGTAGTGCTCTGTGAGGGTGAGCCACACAGGAGGGTTCTAGGTTCACATCTGAAAACCTCCCTAAGTATTCTGGGAATTCTAGTGCCCAAGGTCTGGACCTGGCTGGGACTGGGGGAGGACTCTGTGGTATCTCTCTGTCTGTCTCTGTCTCTGACTCATGGAAGAAAACACATAAACTTTTCTTTTTAAATATTTTTTGGGGCCGGCAGGTGGCATGGTGGTTAAGGCGCTGGATTCCTACATGGCTGACTGTTGTTCAAGTCCCAGACCTAATGGTTTACTTTCTCACCTTTCCTCTCTTTCTGTCTCTCTCTGGTAAAATTTAAAAAAATGATAAGCAAAAATTTTAAGAAGTAGTTTTCAAAGTATTGTCCATGGACCCATGGGAGTCTCTGAAATTTTTCCAGAAGGTTTGTGGGGCCAAACTATTTTCATAAGACTACTAATATACTATTTGTTTTTCCCCCCAACTAAATTGATGTTTATATTGATGGTGTAAAGGCCAAAAGTGGGTAAAAATGTTGATACTTAAGTATAAATCAAGGCAGTGGCTTCAAGCTATACTCATCAACATTGACACTACCATACACTGAAGTCCACAATGAAAGAAGAAAAATTAATAATTATATTAAAGTAGATTTTCCAATATACATTCTGTTAATTTTTTATTTAATAAAATGGGAAGTGTACACTTTAATTATTTACTGAAGTTCTGATGGTTGTCTAGAGCAAAACATTGGCAAAAGCTCATAGATTTATTCAGCTTTGCATACCATATGGATATAGCTACTCAATCCTGCTACCATAATAGGGAAGCAATAATAGATTATATGTAAACAAATTATTGCACCTGTATTGTAATAATACTTTATATAATAGAGTGGATATAGGCTGGATTTGACTTGCCCAGTTATAATTTGCAAACCTCTGTTTTAGGGAACAAGGACATTGGTAATATTTTGATTGAATAAATGTCAAGAAGCATGATTTCTAGATCACATGGTAATAACTATGTTTAGTTTTTAAAGAAATAGCCAAACTTTTCATTTTAACTTACATTTAATGACTTATCTTTATAGTGTACAACATTGCCTTTTCCAGCATGTCATTTATAATTTCCACTAACAATGAATGAGAGTTCCTGTTGCTCTACATCCTTTCCAGTTTTTGGTGGCTTCAGTGTTTTAGATTTTGGACATTCTCATAGATATCTAATGGTATCATGTTATTTTATTTGGAATTTCCTAATTATATATGATATTTAACATATTTTCTTATACATATTTGTTATCGGTATATTTTCTTTGGTGAGATTGTCCATTTTTAATTGGATTGCTCATTTTCTTACTGCCGTTTTAAGAATTCTTTGTATATTTTGTGAGACAGTCCTTTTCAGATGTGTCTTTTGCAAATATTCTTCCCATTTTATTGTCTTTGACATTGTCTTTTTAAAGTTTTTTATAAAGAATTAGTTTATTATTATTTTTATTTTTAATTTGCTATAGGGCACATATATTTACCAGAGAAAGACAGAGAGAAAGGGAAAGTGAGAAAGCAAGCACCCAAATTTGAGACCTAAATCACAATTTGTTATATGGGAGTCCAGAGCTTTAACCACCATGCCACCTGCTGGTCCCTTGATACTAATTTCACAGATCAGAAATTTCTTGGAGAGATTTTTGCTATAGTGCACATGCACTTGCTGGAGAGAAACAGAGAGACAGAGAGACAGATATATATATATATATATAGAGAGAGAGAGAGAAAGCAAGAAATCACTCCCAGGGGGATGGCCACACCACAATCCCGTCTCCTCCATTCTCCTTTCAGGATCCTGGGCATACATGCATGCACATGAGTTTTAAGCCACCAGAACCAGGTCTTGAATTGCAGTTGATTACATGGGAGTGCAACGATGTACCATTACACCATCTGCTGGTCCCCACAGATCAGAACTTCTTAATTTTAACGAGGTCTAGTGTATCAGTTTTAAGGACACTTTAGCAAGTTATAGAAAAATGGAATTAAAATACAAGTTTATTTTAGTACAGAACTTTTTGAAATCTATGAATAGTTTTTTCACAATATATATTTTCTACGAGATTTTTGAAGAACACTCAAATTAGTTTTATGGATGGTTGGTACCTTTAGTGCTATATCTAAACTTTAATATATCACTGTCCCCAAAGGCATCTAGATTTTTCTATGTTATCTCCTAGAAGTTATAGTTTTGTGTTTATATTTAGTTGTATGGTCAACAATCAAGGTTTCTTTCTTAATGTACTTTGTTGTTGTAGTTGAAAAGTCTATTTATTTCTCCTTCATTGCCTCTGTTTCTTTGTCAAAGGCCAGGTAGTCATATTTATGTAGGTCTATTTATGCGCTCTTTTTGTCCATTGATATATATATTCTTTTGTCAATACTGTAACTGTCTTGATTACTGTAGTTTTTAATAGTGAGTCATGAAGTTGCATAGTGTCAGTTCTCTGACTTTGCTCTTCAATATTGAGTTGGCTATTCTGGATCTTTGATTTCTCCATATAAACTTTATATATGTTTGTGTATATCCGCAAAACAACTTGTAGAGATTTTGACCAGATTGTGTTGAATCTGTAGATTAAGTTAGGAAGAACTGACATCTTGACAATATTGACTCTTGATATCCATGAACATGGAACATCTCTCTATTTAGTTCTTTGATTTCTCTAATCAGAGTTTTATAGTTTTTGTCATATAAATCTTGTGTACATTTTGTTATTTATGCCTAAGTATTTTACTATTTTGGTTGCTAATATAAATGGTAATATGTTTTCAATTTCAAATTCTATTTGTTCATTTCTGCTATAAGAAAACAATTGACTATATATTAACTTTGCATCCTGCAGTCTTACATAATTGCATATATTAGTTCCTGGAGGGTGGTTGTTAATTTTTTAAAAAATGTTCTACCTAATCATGTTACGTGTCATCAGACAGTTTCATTTCTTTCTTCTCAGTATCTGTACCTTTTATTTCCTTTTCTTGTCTTATTTCAACTAGGACTTCCAGTATGATAGTAAAAAGGAGTGTTGAGTGGGAACATGTTTGCTTTTTTCTTGATATAAGTGGGAAAGCTGCTAATTTTTCACCATTAAGTATATTGTTAGCTGTGGGTTTTTTGTAGGGATTATTTTTCTAGTTGAGGAAGTTCTTTAAACCTAGTTTACATATTTATTTTTTTCTGTATCTATTGATTTACTCATGTGATTTTTCTTCTTCTGCCTTTTGACATTATATTAATTGATTTTCAAATGCAAAGCCAGCCATATTTACCTGGGAAAAATCTCGCTTGGTAATGATGTATATTTTGATACATTTTATAATCCAATTTTCATTCAAATTGTTGAGGATTTTTACATCTTTGTTCACTTTGCATTTATATGTTAATCTGTAGTTTTGTTTGTTTATAATGTTTTTGTCCTGTTTTGGCATCAGGGTAATGATGGCCTCATGGAATGAGTTAGAAAGTATGCTCTCTGCTTCTATCTCTTTCTGTCATCTGAAAGCTTTTGTAGAGAACTGGTATAATATCCTCCTTAGATGTTTGGAAGAATTTAAGAGTGAACCTGTCTGAGCCTGGTGATTTCCATTTTGGCCAATGATTAATTATTGATTAAATGTCTTTAATATATATGAGGCTATTCACTTTGCCTATTTTTTCTTGTATGAGTTTTGGCATATTGTAACTTTTAGGGAAAGGTCTATTTCATTTAAGTCATCAAATTTCAGGACATATAGTATTCTTTTGTTACCCTTTTAGTGTCCATAGGCTCTGTAGTGATGCTACCATTTTCATTTTTGAAATTAATAATTTGTGCCTTCTCTTGTTTTTAAGTTAGCCTGGATAGAGGCTTATTGATTTTATTATTTTTGTCAAAGGACTAGCTTTTGGTTTTGTCAATGTTCTGTGATTTTCTGTCTTCAGTTGACTGTTCTTTTTTTTTTTTTTTAAGAGAGAATTTTGCTATAGGGCACGTGTGCTTGCTGGAGAGATAGAGACAGAAAGAGAGAAATCACTCCACCAGGGGTACAGCCACACCACAATCCCTTCTCCATTCTCCTCTTGGGATTTTGGACATGCACACGCACACACCTGGTGTGAGTTTTAAGCCTCTGGGTCGGGGACTCAAACCATAGTCCAGCTCTGTAACCATTACACTGTCTATTGGTCCTGGTTCTTCTAATTTTTATTATTTTTTTCTTTTGGGTACTTTGGAATTAGTTTGCTCTTATTTTTCTAGTCTCCTAAGCTAGAATCTTAGAAAATTGATATTAAGATCTTTCTTTTTTAAAATATACATTCAATAGTGCATCCAGAGATTTTAATCAGTTATATTTAAATTTTTATTTTAGAATATCTTAAAACTTATCTTTTTTTTTTGAGAGGTTTTTTTTTTTTTTTTTTTTTGCTATAGGGCACGTGCGCTCGCAAGACAGACAGAGAGAGACAGAGAGACAGAAAGCGAGAAATCACCCCCCCAGGGGGGATGGTCACGCCGCAGTCCCTTGTCCTCCATTCTCCTCTCGGGATCTTGGGCACGCAAGCACACGCACCCGGCATGAGTTCTAAGCCACCAGGTCCGGGACGCGAACCATGGTTGACTACGTGGGAGTCCAGTGACATAGCCATTACGCTAACTGCTGGTTCCCAAAACTTATCTTTTTCATGTTTTGCTTCTAGTATATAGAAATACTATTTACTTTTATTTAAACATAGCCATTATTGTATATTGTAGCCTACTGTAGTTCATGTCATTATTTTTCTGGTGTGTGCATTTCTTTATTTCTTAGCTTTCTCTATATAAACAAACACATTATCTTCTTATAGAGTTTTACTTCTTACTATTTGCTTGTTATGCCTTGTATTTAGTTGTTTTTGCCTTATTATACACTTTAAAACTTCTTTTTTAAAGAACTTGTAATTGAAAATTTTAAATTTTAATTTTTATAAAGCAAAATTTATAGAACTTCCTTTACGAACAGAGAACTTTACATTCTGTTGTCTTTAAAATGTTTCTTATTTAACCCCAGTTAGAATGGCTAGTTCAAAACAATTAAGAATGACAATTACTGGCAAGGCTATGGTGAAAAGGGAACTCTCTTACAGTGTTGATGGGAATGTAAATTAGTACAACCTTTGTGGGAAACAATATGGAGGTTCCTCAAAAACATACAAATAGAACTACCATATGATCCAGTAATCCCATTCCTTGGTATTTGTCTAAAGGATAGGAAAACACACAGTTGGAAAGAGACTTGTATATCCATGTTTATTGCAATATTATTCACAGTTGCTAAGTGTCCCCAGATTTATAACTAGGTTGAAAACTGTAGCACACACTAGGGGTTACTACTCAGCCATAAGAAACAATGAGACCCTATCATCTGATTCAAAGTGGATGAATACAGAGACTTAACGTGACATGAAATCAGCCAGACTTAGAAAGGTATGTAGTGTATCTCCACACAGTATGTACTGAATGTTTGCATTCTATGGCAGAAATGGAAAGATCTGAAGATATGACAGTAGAGAGGGTAAGTGTAGATACCAGAAACTGTAAGGGAAAAGAGTTGGAGATGGAGAATGGAAGGAACAATTAATTAATTTATAATTCTTATTTCTGGTTTACATATAATTGATATATATCTTTGTGGACTACAGTAGTTTTATTAAAGTCCACGCAGTTATAATCAAATCAAAGATATATACTTAATTCATCTTCAACATTGAATATCTATGTTGTATATAGTTGTTAATAGTTTTACTAGTTTTTCTTGAAATACATATTAAATTGTCCATATTGTTTTAGTCTGCTGTGATACCCTGTCACATAACCTCTCCCTTTGTGTCCATGATAAATTTTCTCACCCTGACTTCCTCAAGCAGCTCCTGGCATCTAGCATTACTCTATTTCTATGTTTTCAAGTCCTTCGATTTCCAACACCAAGTGCAGACATTTGCCTGGGTGGGAGGACCAGAGGGGATTATTAAGACAATAGGTGGAGCTGAGAGCAAGAGAAAAACTTTACCTTTTAAAAAATTGTAAAAAAGAAAAATTACAAAAAATTGAGAAGACAGAAGTAGGGAGAGACAGAGACATAGACACAGAGACAGAGATAAAAGGCCAGAGGGGCTCCCTACCACACTAGCTTGTTTGCTGGAGGCTGAATTATCAGTAGAAAATCTTAATTTCTCTTGTACCCTGAACTGACTACTTCGCAGGAGCCATGAGCTTAAAAGATATTTTTAATGACTGGGTTGAAAAGGTATGGCACATATATGCTATGGAATATTACACAGCTATAAGAAACAAGGAGATTCCATCATTTGACTCAAAATGGCTGAACATAAAAGACTTAATGTTGAGTGAAGTGAGCCAAACTTTGAAGATACACATTGTATATCCCCCTCAGTTGTACCGAGTGCTGCAAGAGGTTGAGAGACTTGAAAATGTGATGGTAGAAAGGAGAGGTGTAAATACTAGAGATAGTAAGGGGGAGAGTGGATGGTAGAAAGTGGGTAGTGGAGAGTGGGCATGAGATCTAAGGAGATGAAACATTTGAAGGGTGGAAACATGTTTAAAAAAAGGAAAAAGAAAAATAGAACATAAAAAAGAATAAATGAACAACATTAATTTATCAATTTTTTGTTAAGGATTGCTGATGTCATAGAAATAGACCTAGGACTTGGGGACATCAATAAAGAAGGTGTAGTTTTGTCTTTAGGAAGCATTCACATTGGGGAAAAAAGGGTACTTTTACAAATAATCGTAATGAGTTCCGTGGTAGTTTGGCTTGAGAGATATTCAAAAGGATATAGAAAAGAAGTTCATAGTAAGGATATAAAGGATATAAAAGGAAGAATGTAAGGGTTACAAAAGGAAGTTACCAAGGGCTTAATATCAAACATATTATAGATGTATCAGTATGTTTATATGGACATTATTGGAGTTCAATACACATCTAATACTAGTAAAGAAATTTTGATACCTTATATTTTTCTGTGATTTTAACACTTTTTGTATATTTGACATGTAAATCTCTGTGTCTAAAGTAATCAGTCAAGATTTCATTTAGTAATATAACAAATATTTATTGATTATATACTATATGCTAGGCGTGGCTAGGTGTGGGACTATAGAGATGATGTAATATGGTTGCTATCATCAAAGAGTTTGCAGTCTACAGTAGTTAGAAGATATAGATGTGGGGGCCTATAGGTGGCATGGCGGTTAAGATGCTGGACTCCCACACATAGGTCTGTGGTTCGAGTCCTGGACTTGGCAACTTGCTTTCTCTCTCTGGTGAGCACATGTGCCCTATGTCAAAATTAAAATAAATAAAATAAATAAATAAATAAATAAATAATTCTTTAAAAAAAAAGAAGGTATAGATGTGAACAGGTTGCAGTGACATTGTGTTGGCAAGTTGTCTTATATTCTGGATGCACAAAGGAAGGGCAGTTCCGTTTGGGCTAAGGGAAGAAAGGATCAGGAAGATCTTCCAGGAGAGGGTATTGTCTTGAAGAATCAGAAGAGAATTGGTCAGATGGAGGGGCTGGGTACTTGAGGTTGGTATAACTTCAGTAGGCGTAACTGCAGCTGTATTTCTAATAGGCTGGTGTGAAATAGGCAAAGAAGTGGTGGATGTAGTCAAAGAAGAATGTTTGGCCCTGTCCTTCAGGCAGTATGGGAAAACAAATCACTTAAAGAGATTTGTATTTCAGAAAGTTCACTTTTTAAATATGACTCCACTTGAGTGGACATGTTCAGCTTTACACTTAAGAAAAGAAGTGCTGATAATCCATTGTTGGAGCCACCTAGCATGCACACACAGACAAACATAGACAAAGACCCTAACACACATGAAATCAGAGTGCTTCTGGCTAATAGAAACATAATAATACAATAATTATTACATAATTATTAATCATGTAACAATTTTTAAACTTGCATTGTACAACATAATGTCTCTCTTTCCTCTCCTTCCTTTTTTACCCCTCAAATATGTTTATCATGCTCTCCCATGTAAAAGTTACTCTGCTTAGACATGTACTGGTACATGTATGTGCATTTATGTTTCTAGAACACTTTTAAAGGAAATATCAAGAGAAAGATAAGTGCAAAATTCTTAGTGCTCTTGGAGTTAACTTTTGTGTTCTTACTCTTCAAGTCTGTTTGAAAAAGTGAAAACCAGGTTTGGGTCAGGGTCATATGGTAGAAGAAGATAAATACGTTTCATATGTAAAATGTGTCTGGTTGGGCCAGCTGGTTGTGGGGAGTTTAAGGCGGATGGATCCCACATAATCAGTTGTGCTGTTTGAGTCCTGACCAGGTGGTGGCTTAAAAATCACACCAGGCATGTACACATGCCCAAGGTCTGGAGAGAATGGGAGGGAAGGGATTACAGTGTGGCCATCCCCCCAGAAGGTGATTCCTCACTTTTCTTCTCTCTAACTCTTTCTGTCTGTGGCAAGTAATGCACCCTGTGGCAAACTAAAACAAACAGACCAACAAAAATATATATGTATATACTCTATATAAGCTATATTTTATATATAATATAGATTGTACATAGTATATATAGACTCTTGTTCTCTTTATATGTATATCTGTAGATAAACACACACACACACATGCACACACATACAGTCTACAGTCCTGCCACACTGGCCATTTTCTGTTGGTGCATGAGCTCATTTAAGATAATTTTCCTTTATAAGACGCCACCAAACATTGCTTAAAGTAGATGTGCATGTGGGATAATATCTGCATATGTTGTGATTATTATTATTGCTATACATATTATATACTTATATAAAAGTTTTCGTACATATATACATATACATATATAATCTCTGTTTACATTTTTGTGGATTAATCTGTTTGCATGTTAATCATCCTCATAATAGGTATCTCAGAAGCAAATGATGAACAAATAACTGGAATTAGGTTTTGAAATCTTATAACTTGATTTAAAAAAACTCAGATGAATAGGAAAAACAGCAAATGTAGGTTTGTACTTTAATTTTTTTTTTTTTAGGTAAAAGATCCAATAATCTAATAACCAAAGTTTCAAAGTTAACTGTTGAAATAATGTTTACAATGCATTTAATATGTACCTCCCTCTTTGTGGGAGAGTATTAATTACATTTGAAAAGGTAAAATTTAAAAATTCAAGTGAAAATTGATATGTGGAAGTAACATCTTTTATAACTAATGTGAATGAAAGTGAACATATATTTAGTTCTTTATGTTATAATTATTTGAAATATATTTTGATTTTTATTTGTTTGCATCCATGAAGAGTTATATTTTCTCCCTTTTCACTTCAAGTAAAGTGTAATTTTTATCAATGCAATAAAGCATTTTCAAGGCAATTAAAAAAAGATAAATTTTCCCTTCTTGCCTTCTTTTTTCACTTAAAAGCATAGTATGCCTTGTTTTACTAACCTAATGTGACCTTTTGATAGCTTGCCATTTTTGATATAGATTTAGATTAGCATTCAGAAGAGGAATTAAAGACTTTTGCTGCGTCAGAACTTTTGGAGTTGATGAGCTTCATTGTAAAATAGAGTTTGTACTAACCTTCTGGGCGGCTTATTCAAAAGGCATTGCATGGTCCAGAAATTGTTGGAAGGCTCAATCTGATACTGGAAAGATTCTGAATCCCGCAGTTTCTATTTGACTTGGTGTCTCCTAGGTGATTCTTAGCTTCTTTGTTCCTTCTTTTGTTCTTATTTTCCTTGGACTTATTATACCTTCTGTCCTATAATGTTATGATGACCTTTACTTAGACTGAGTGAGGAGAAATTTGGTTGTTTTTGCTGAAACAAGATTGACTTCTGTTCCTGTTACTATAATTACTACTTTTTGCTTATTTTTGCTGTAGGCTCGTTCTGGTCTCTAATATAGCTAAATGGAGAAAATTTTCCTTTTCAAGTAAATTCTAAAACATGTTGAGTTATGAAATAAAGCCATATTGATGATGGTTGGGAAAGGGAAAGGCTTTCCATGTGGAAAATCTAACTAGAGCTAGGACAAAAATTTGATCTGATTAAAAAGGAGAGAGAAAATCGTTTAGAGAGAAAATGAGCCAAAACAACAACTTGATTGAGATGAAAAAATCTGCAGTATGGCCTCTTGCAAGTTTCTAAATTATAAATAGTTTTCACCATCTTATCTTCCATTGCTTCATTTTTAGGTAATGGGGC
>NW_006159939.1:2364292-2366378 GCF_000334495.1 Tupaia belangeri chinensis | reverse complement strand
CCTCAGGAGAAAAATGTTTTTTACAGTCAAGTTTTTTTTTTTTTTTTTTTTTTTTTTCTCAGAGATTTCAAATAGATTGGATCCAATTCAAATGCATAATTCAGAGTGAATTCTTATTCCAAAGCAACCTTCCGATGATGAGACTCAGTTGTTGCCTCCAATAGTAAATAAAAAGAAATAATTGGAGGGGAGAGGAAGAAAATGATTTTTGGAAAAATAAGCCTTAGATGTGCATTTTTACTGACACTTTGCTGGAAAATGGAGCAAAGGAGAATGAATTGAGAGGCAGTGTGAGCTTCATCAAACACCCCAAGGAGTGAACTGATAAATGCCAGTATCTTAATTTACCTACCTAAAAACGTGGTGTCTTTAAATGAAAATATTGATTATATTAATGACATTCTCTTGTAATATGTCCAAAGTGGTGATTCCCTTGCAAGGTATAAAAGAATTCAGCTTCTGGGACCAGCAGTTGGAGTAGTGGCTGTGTCTCTGGACTCCCATGTAGTCAACTGCAGTTTGAGTTCTGGACCTGGTGGCTAAAACTCGCACTGAGTGCATATGAGTGCATGCCCCAGATCTGAGAGGAGAATGGAGGAGAAGGGATTGAGGCATGGCCATTCTCCCTGGGGGGTGAGTTCTTGCTTTCTGTCTCTTTCTGTCTTTTCTGGCTAGTGCATGAGCCCTTTAGCAAAAAAACAAAACAAAAACAAACAAACAAAAAAAAAACCCAAACAAACAAAAACAAACAAAACACCCAAAACACAACAACAAAAACAAAAAAACAAAACAGAAAACCCCAAACGAATGCAATTTTCTTCTTATTACCAAACCCTCTGTGGTATTTTTATACATGTCCCACCCCTATACCTTGATTTGAGATTATAATTGATTAATAAAGAAGACACATAATTAGATATTCTCATCCTATATATACATATTATTTATTCCAATTGCTTTATTTTGGTAAACCTAGTGGCAGTGATTGGAAAATTTAAGTTATTGGAATAAATGACCTACTTTTACAACATGGGGATCATGAAATTTAAAAAGGAATATAGTTTTTGAGAAGACACCTTCATGGCTACTGAGACCTAGTGATTTCAGGGGAATAGGAGAAATGAAGATTTTCCACTGATTATTCAGCCCCTAGCCCACAAACTCATATGATTGAACTTCAAGTTTGGGAAGAAACATATTTTCCATCAGATGACTAGAAATCACCACAGGACCACAAGAAATATGGGAAAGCAAGAAAATATCTCTCCTCCAAGGGAAAAGAATAACTCCTCTTCATCCATAGACAGTTCAATGGAAATCATGGAAATATCTGATAAAGAATTTAGAACATTCATAATGGCAAAGCTAACAGAGATGGAAGAGAAGAGAGGCAATGAACTGCAGAAGAGAAAGGATAAAGGAGCTGATGAGTTCCGGGAGGTGAGGATATTCTTGCAAGATCTAAAGGAGGAATTACACACTTCACAAAAGAATCAAATGGAACTTTTAGAGATGAAGACTATAATACAGGAAGTCAAAATCTCCCTTGAAAGTATTAAAAGCAGACTAGATCATACAGAAAATAGAATCTCAGACGTAGAAGAGAAAATGGCTGGCCTAGAAAAATCCACCATGAAGAAAATTACCCCAACTGCTGGTCCCAGAAGCTGAGAAAATTGCCCCCAAATTTGAGAATAATATACGAGAATTACTAGATACCATCAAGTGTCTAAACATCCAGATAATTGTCATCCCAGAAGGCGAAGAGACTCATAAGGGCATTGATAATCTATTCCTTGAAATCCTGTAAGAAAACTTTCCAAACCTAGAGAGGCACTCAAAGATCCAGTCCTAAGAAATACAAAGGACCCCAAATAGAATCAACCCAAGAAGATCTCCAAGACACATTATAGCCAGATTGACCAAAACCACAGACAAAGACAAGGTACTGAGATTGACAAGTGAGAAACAGCAAGCTACCTACAAAGGATATCCCATCAGACTAACAACAGACCTCTCATTGGAAACAACGTGAGCGAGGAAAGAATGGGAAAATATATTCAAAGTGTTAAGGGAAAAGCAATTT
>NW_006159939.1:2363180-2363442 GCF_000334495.1 Tupaia belangeri chinensis | reverse complement strand
TCTCTCACACACACACACACACACACACACACATACACACACACATATATATATATATGAAAGTAGAAATGGAAAATTATTGATGACAATATATATGATTAAGGCACTATGCAGTATATTCTGGATGGGAAACTACTTTTTGTATGTTGTGACAATGATTAGGGGATGAATATACATTAATTAATTTTAAAAATTTCAGAAAAAAAAGGAACATAGCTTTTAAACAGAACTGGAACCTTTACTTCTGGTTTATAGCACATAG
>NW_006159939.1:2360865-2362927 GCF_000334495.1 Tupaia belangeri chinensis | reverse complement strand
AAAAAAATATATATATATAAATGCCCAAGCCTCATGTCAGTGGTATAAGTGGTAGCATTTTGATCTCCAGTGCTAGAAGCCACATGATTATCTGCAAATTCAGATCCTGAGTAGGCCTGAAGCATGCTGGCACACTCAAGATCCTGACTGGTTGGAGGGCTGGGCGCAGGGGGGCAAGACTGTTGAGGGCGCTTGTGTCTCTCTCTCTCACATATACATGCGCTCTCATGAAAGAAATAAAATGAATAAATTTAAATAAAATATAAATTCTCAGTATCCAGGATAGTTTTATTAATCAGAAACCCTCAGGTGGCATCAATATTTGCATGCTCCTTAAGAGCCACAGGTGAATCATCTAACTAGGTTTCATACAGGTGGATTAAGGGCTCTCTAATGGTATCTCACTTAATTGGTTATGTCCTGTGAAAAGCATTTCCTTTGGTCTAATTTGCAGTCATCTAGCTGAAGCTGCAAGGTATATTTTGTCTTTTCAATCTGGTCTCACCTGTGCAGTCCAATGTTCCTGATCCTCAATCACTTAGAGGGCAGAGACAAGAGATAAGACACTACATCATTGACTTGCTTGGGAAAAAAGTGGAAGAGCTTTTTCATATGGGTTATTAAGAGTCTCTCTTATAAAATCTACTCTGCTAGCACCTTTTCAATGAATAATTCTGTCCTTTCGGTAGATACCGAGGAGTGGGATTGCTGGATCATATGGTAGTTCTATTTGTAGATTTTTGAGGAATCTCCAAATTGTTATCCACAGTGGCTGGACCAATTTATATTCCCACCAGCAGTGTAAGAGTTCCCCTTTTAATACAGGAAGTCAAAATCTCCCTTGAAAGTATTAAAAGCAGACTAGATCATACAGAAAATAGAATCTCAGACGTAGAAGAGAAAATGGCTGGCCTAGAAAAATCCACCATGAAGAAAATTACCCCAACTGCTGGTCCCAGAAGCTGAGAAAATTGCCCCCAAATTTGAGAATAATATACGAGAATTACTAGATACCATCAAGTGTCTAAACATCCAGATAATTGTCATCCCAGAAGGCGAAGAGACTCATAAGGGCATTGATAATCTATTCCTTGAAATCCTGTAAGAAAACTTTCCAAACCTAGAGAGGCACTCCAAGATCCCGTCCCAAGAAATACAAAGGACCCCAAATAGAATCAACCCAAGAAGATCTCCAAGACACATTATAGCCAGATTGACCAAAACCACAGACAAAGACAAGGTACTGAGATTGACAAGTGAGAAACAGCAAGCTACCTCCAAAGGATATCTCATCAGACTAACAACAGACCTCTCATTGGAAACAACGTGAGTGAGGAAAGAATGGGAAAATATATTCAAAGTGTTAAGGAAAAGCAATTGCTGAGAGAATACTGTACCCTGCAAGCTTATTCTTCATATGGGAAGAAAAGAAAAGAATATTCTCAGATAAACAAAACCTGAAAGAATTTACCAGCACCAGATCAGATCTCCAAGAAGTTCTCATGGGAGTGCTATGTCAAGAAAATTAAATGTAGTCACACAGAAATAAGAGTCCAAACACTAAGAAAATGGCAAACTTAATAGTAGGGGCAAAGTCTGGAGTTGAATATTATATCCCAGAATTTAATCAGGAAGATTGAACCACAACACAAGATAAAGTACATGAGACAACTGGTGAAATAGCATCCTATGACTTTTGACTAAAATATTGCTGCTTTCCTTCTAGGCTTTGTTGTCTGGTTTTAAGAGTTTTTATCCTGTCTTGGGACCAGCAGTTAGCATAATGGCTATGTCACTGGACTCCCACGTAGTCGACTGCAGTTCGCATCCTGGACCCAGTGGCTTAAAACTCATGCCGGGCGCATGTGCATGCATGCCCAGGATCCAGAGAGGAGAACGGAGGAGAAGGGATTGCGGCGTGGCTATCCCCCATGGGGGGTGATTTCTCGCTTTCTGTCTCTCTATCTCTCTCTGGCGAGCGCACGCTCCCTATGGCAAAAACCTCTCAAAAAAAAAAAAAAAAAAAGAGTTTTTATCCTGCATGAGTTGTCAGTACGTTCAT
>NW_006159939.1:2348891-2360479 GCF_000334495.1 Tupaia belangeri chinensis | reverse complement strand
GCAGAGCATTGACGGGATGGGGAGGTGTGGTGTTATCTGTTGAAGATATTTTGATCAACTGGACTGGAGAGAAATGTTCACATATTGAAATGTTCTCTTTGTAAGCTAAACAATGTGATCGAATGTAAAAAACAAATTAAAAAATTAATTAATTAATTTACAAAATCTACTCTGCTTCTCAAATCTGTGAGAGCAGCATTCAGATGAGTTGTGAGGATTAGATGGTCATGGCACAAAAGGATTCTCAACCACCCCTCTCTATCATTCTCCAGCAGTAACATAAATGATATTTTTACATTTAAATTCGTGATCACAGGGAGAGACATCTCACTGGAAGCTGTTTCCAGACTAGAAACAACCTAAGCCAGAACATTTTCTAGTCCTTTTTGATTCTCTTACTAATCTTGAATGGGATCCAGCTTTCTACTCTCTTTTGACTTTGACTATAATAATTGTTACTCCACCAATTATTATAACATTGTATACTAATCTTTTGTCATCAGCAAATATCTTCAACTGGTGAATTATTGGTCTAAGTATTCCATGACAAAAAGTATGAATTAAATATGGGACTTTCCCACAAGGTGTTTATAGGCTAATAAGAAATAAATTACACATTAGCAACTAAAACTGAATGGAGAATGTAATTCATTTAAGTAAAGAAAATACAAGCTAACTGCTATGGGGAGTTGAGCTAAGGAATAAAGTATTTCTAACCAGAAGGGATGAGGAATTGTGGGGAGGTGATTTGCAGGTCTGACCTTGAAATACATCTAGATGGAGACCTCTGGAAGTGCAGTTGTTGGTGGACAGTGCAAAATAGCAAAGGCACAAAATGAGTAAATATGCAGGCCTTGACAGAGGGACAGTGAATAGTTCAGGCTCAATAGTGGACAGTGGAGTCCAAATGAAAGGGAACCTTGGTTATAAGATTAGGACATTTGCGTTTTGATTAGTTGGAGAGGCAGTGAAAGTATTTAAACTTGGATCTTTTTTAAAAAAAGTCATGAACAGTTAGGGAACGGACTCTTTGGTGAAAAATTCTATTAATGACAGTCTGATGAAAAAATGTTATTAATTATAGAGTAGTTAAATTTGAAGAGTAGGGCCAGCAGGTGGCATGGTGGTTAAGGTAACTGGATCCTATAGCAGTTTGAAACCTGGATCCAGTGGCTTGAAAAACACAATGGGATGTGTATACTGTGCCCAAAAATTCCAAGAAGAGGTAGAGATGGAGGAAAGGGATTGTAGTATGACCATCCCCCATGGGAGGTGCTTTTTACCTCCCTCCCGATCTCTCTTGAGTGAGCATGTGCACCCTCTGGCAAAATTTTTTTAAAAATGAAAAAAAAGTTTTTAGAAAACTATTCAGATAATGTTTCAGGTACTATAACTTCATTTTTCTATGAAATATTTAATTTTTAAAGTGGTTTTACACCTAGTATTGTTCTACATCCTTTATTTCAACAGCATATAGTTAAGAAAATAGCTTTCTATACATCATTTGAACCTGGCTGTGGTACTGAAGTCACACAGGAAGTCCAGTGGCTTCCGTGGAAACAACACTCAGATCTTGCAGCTCTTAGCTTTTCTGTGTTCCTATTATCTTCCCTTTGTCTGTCCTATGAAGGTAATACGAGTATGCTGGCTTACATCAGAAGCCGTCATTAGTTCATGTATATATCTTCTTTTTCATCGAAGAGGCTTTTCCCTGATTATACAACCATAAATTCTATGTTTCGTTTAAAGAAATCAGACTCTATAGACATCTGAAAAGGGTAAAAGAAGGTCTTGAAATGAAGGCATAGTATGTTTGGGAATAGAAGTGTACACAAATCTCCAATTAAACCATTGCGTGAAAAAGAACGCACTCCTGTTCCTGTATTTCTTTCTACATCTATAAGCTCTGAAGGTTTAAACATGCCACAAACCATGTTTAACACTGGCAGATTTCAGTGCTGATGAGATGATATTGGAACCAATGTTTCTCTTCCTCGCTGCGCCTAATGGATTACTAAATTTAAGTGCTCAGGGCATAGTTTTGCCCTCCTTTGTGGGTACGCGGCTCTTACTGACGTCAGTGGGAGCCCTGTGTCTCTGCAGGGCAGAATTTGGCACTTCCATGTAGAATATTTTTAAACCATAAAATTGAATTACAAAGGTTATTGCATCTGCTTTTTATATAGTCATTGTTTGGTTTATTAAAGAATGTTTCATAAAGCCAGCCAAGTTTGCAGGACCTACATATTTAGGTAAGCAAACTATTTTTACAAATTACATAAAAAGGAGAGGAACTTTTTTTTTTACAATTTAAAATCAGAGTTGTTTAGGACTGGATTTACAGAAATGAGAATGATACATAGTTGAAAGTAAGCTTATTATTAAACCATGCTTTTATTTTTAGTAAGTTTGCTGGGTAGTAAAATTTGATTTTGCATTTTCATTGTGAAAACTCAAATGAAATGGAAAATGAAATATTAATGAGAACCTACTCCCAACTTAAATATACCTCAACTGCTGTTGTTTTCTGGTAGAATTTCATGGAACCTGTTTATTACAGCAGAGTAGGATAAAGAAAACCAAGAGTTCTCTCCTTCTTCCTCTACATCCCACATCTGCAGCCAAAATTTCTATTTCAAGCCACCTTTCTTATATCTCTCCTTA
This sequence comes from Tupaia belangeri chinensis, assembly GCF_000334495.1. Classification (NCBI taxonomy): domain Eukaryota; kingdom Metazoa; phylum Chordata; class Mammalia; order Scandentia; family Tupaiidae; genus Tupaia; species Tupaia belangeri. Next base: position 2,357,815 of record NW_006159939.1, on the reverse strand, counting down.
CCCACCTCTCTTCTCCAGCCCAGGGATAGGGCAGGTGTTTGTGAGGGAAACGGTGAATGGACAGTGAGCCTTTCTGTGTAATGGATATCAAAGAAAATGCAACCAGGCTGCTCACCCTGTCTGTGATTTGATGGATGCCACAGTCCCTAGGGTCTTGCTCCTATCTCTGAAGCTTGTTTTCTGAATAGAAGCAAGGCTGGCTTTGTATTCTCACATGCGTTTGTTCTGTGTCTGGGTTATTTTGATAGTGTGAAATCCTAGATAATGTGACAAGACTTTCACATCCACAAGTCTGCAACACTTTGCATCCTCTGTCATTGGATGTTATCATCACCAACAGAATAAATCTGAGACTCCCTCATGCCTTTTTAATGTTGCAAACTACAACCCAGTCCATAAAATGCTTCAGTGGCTACACTGGGGAGATGCTGTGGCTCCCCAGACTGAGGCCACATGGGAGCTTGGAATTCAATTCCTCAATCACATTAAAAGCTGGGTTGTCATGGTGTGCACCTATGGTCCCAGCTACTCAGGAGACTGAGGTAGGAGGGTTGCAATAGAGGAGGGCCCTGTTCTAAAAAATTATAAATAAATACATTGAAAAGTTGCCTTCTTTTGTATTGCTTTGAAACATATAGAAAATAACTCACATTTAAAATCTTTGGGCTTTTGCTAGCTGTGCAGTTTTAGCTCTGTCAGCAGATTTGCCCTCCAAAATAGAATAATGTTTATAATTTTAAGTGTAAGGAACATAACATTTGCAGTAAGATCTAACAAATATGTCAGGGGACAGTCTATTTATTCTAACACAAAAAGCTGAGGGAAAGTTGTACCATTAGCAGAAATACAAACCTAGGCCAATTCTGAATGGCTCTAGTGATACATTATGTTGGAGGAGATGTAGGAATTGCCCCTGATGTTGCACTTTATTGTTTCGAGTCTGCTTCTTTGGAAAGCATGCCAGCAAAAGGACCCTGGGGAGAGAGCCAGACAGTTTTGTGATCTTGGCATGTTTGAATGTTGCTACGGTAGATAGGAAAATAAACAATGAGAACCTTCTATTCCAAGTGGAAACATTTCTCCTCTCTTACTGAGAAATTATAGAACTCAACAGGACACAGTAGGAGATATTATAATTCAACAAGACTGGGAGCACTTGGAATCCTTGGTCTTATATATCATTTTGTTCTACCTCTTCCTTTTATAGATGAAGAAATGGCGAATGGGAAAAATTAACTTTGTGGCTAGGTAGTGACAGATTTGGGGTTGAACCAGGTTCCCTGGTTAATTATTCTTGTGTGTTGTTTTCTGCATTGGGGCTGAAAATGTTTTAGAAACTGGTTTTGTTCCATCTTTCCTGTTCTTTTTGGTGTTTTCAAAAATTCCATCATGTATACCTGGTGGCAAGGGGTTGGGGTGATGATATAGTTAATATTTTAATAATCTCACTTTAAGATTGACTGGAAAACATTGAGTTTTGCTCTCTTTCCTTCCTCCCATTCCACCACTTTATTTCTGTTTGCTAATAAACAACTTCCAAATATAGTGTCAGGGCTTACCCTTCCTGAGCAGTAGCTATACTCTGGATTTTAAAAACACACTAATAAGGACCAGCAGATGAAATAATGGTTATGTTGCTGGATTCCAATGTTGTCGACTGCAGTTGGAGTTCTGGACCTGGTGACATAAAACTCATGCCAGGTGCACATACACGTGTGCCCAAAATCCTGAGAGGAGAATGGAGTAGAAGGGATTGCAGCGTGGCCATCCCCACTGGGGTGGGGGGGGCCGGGGGGGGACGGGGGGGATTGCTTGCTTTCTGTCTCTGTCTCTCTAGTAAGCACATGAGTCCTCTAGCAAAATCTCTCTAAAAAAAGGCAAAGAAAACAAAAACAACAACGAAAACACACTAGTAAACACTTACCTTGTATTCTATTCCTTCAAAGCTCTTTTAGGTAACATTGGTATACTTAGGCAAAAATAAATTGCATGTTAACAAAATCCTTCAATCTACTTATCCAAAGGTTTGAGTAAGAGCGGAAATGTTGGGGCCAGCAAGTGGTGTGCTGGTTGTGGTGCAGGATTCCTACATGCCGACTGTAGTTTGAATTCCAATCTGGAGGCTTGTTTTCTCTCTCTTTCTCTTCTTTCTCTCTCCCTGTCTCTCTGCTGAGCAGGCATGCTCTGTAGGAAATTACATAATACTAGTAATAATAATAATAATAATAATAATAAAAAATTAAGCAAAATAAATAATTCTTTTTTATAAAAGAGTGAAAATGTTTAGGGTTCTGCCAGGTTAGAGTAAAAGGACTTTTGGTGATTAGCGTAACTCAAGTCACAAAAAAGGTAACTGCTCTGCTCCTTTGTAAGTCAAGTATTGGCCCTGGTTTTCCCGAGTTTGATTAGACAGGAAGGGATATCTCTGCTCCAAAGAATTTTAAAGGTTATTTATTTTTAATATTTTTTAAAATTTATTTCATACATTTAATCACTGTACATCACCACAGCTTGTAAAATGAATTTGCTAGCACTACATGAATGAATACACTGCACACTAGTTCAGTTAAAGATATATGTTATCAGTAGACAATCCTCCATTTCTATGTCCCTTAAATGTCTTACCTCTCTATTTTTCTCCTTGATTCCCTTCCTCTGATCTGACTCCCACACCTCCCACCCTCCTCCCATACTACCTTCATTATTCCCAGCCATCTTCCAGGTTCTATATTCCTAATCTTTCAGTTTCCACCATAGAGTGCAGACATTCAGTATATATTAAATGGGGTCATATAGTGCCTCTCTTTCATAGTCTGACTTGTTTCACTCAGAAGGAAATCTTCCATATTCATCTACTTTCTATCAAATGCCAGGATCCTATTTTTTTTCCCCTCCCTATGGCTAAGTAGTATTTAATAGTGTATATATGCCACACTTTTTCAATCCACTCATCTGGTTTTGGACATTTGGGTTGGTTCTATGTCTTAACAATTGTGAATAATATTATGATAAACATGGAATGCAAGTATTTTTCTGACTGAGTGTATTCCTAGCATTCTGGTAGATTTCTAGGAGTGGAAATCCTGGATCAACTGGTAGTTCTATTTGTTGGTCTTTGAGGAAACTCCATATGGTTTTCCATAGTGGCTATACTAATTTACATTCCCACCAACAGTGTAGAGACTTCCCTTTTCACCACAGCCCCTCCACAGCACTTACCACATTTTTTTTTTTAAATTTAATCTTAGCCATTCTAACTGAGGTTAGGTGATATTTCATTGTGATTTTGATTTGCATCTTATGATAAGGAATGTTAAATATTTTTTCATATGCTTTTCAGCTGTTTATATGTCCTCCTTAGAGGGTTGCCTGTTCAGCTTATTTGCCCATCTTTTAATTGGGTTGATCAATTTTTGGGGGAGGGTAGGTAAGCCACTTGAATTCTTAGAATATTCTGGGCATAAGTTCCTTTTCCGAGGCATAGTTTGCAAATATAGTCTCCCATTTTGAGGGTTGTCAATTCACACAATTTTTGTTCCTTTTACTGTGCAGAAATTTCTTAATTTCTTACCATTAACAAAAATCAACTCGAAATGGATCAAAAATCTAAATAAAAAAACTCAAAGTATTAAACTACTAGTTGAAAACTGTAGAAATTCTTGGACACATTGGAATAGGCAAGGACTTCTTAAATAAGACTCCCAAAGCACAGGCAAAGTCCAAAAAACAGACAAGAGGTATTTCATTTTAGAGTTTTAACAGAAATGTCACTGGTTCATAAAAGCCTTAGAGTAACTATGTGCTCTTAACTAGCTCTACATATGAACTATTGCAGCAGTCTCATAAAGCTTGCTCATGAAAAAACTTGATGTGATTTTCTTATAGTCCTTTGTAACACTACTCAATGTTTACTTGGCCATTGGTGTTGATTATCTTGGTAGCCATATTTCTTCTCTTCTACTTCCTTCTCTAACCTTATAAAAATATTTTTGGAGTCAGTAGGTGGTGTAGTGATTAAGGTACTGAACTCCAATGTAGCTGGCTGTGGTTTGAGTTTTGGACTCAGAGGCATGGAACTCACTCAGAGCACATGTGTGTGCCCAAAATCCTAAGAGGAGAATGGGAGAGAAGGGATTGCAGGGAGGCCATCCCCCCTTGGGAGTGATTTCATGCTTTCTGTCTCTTGTCATCTCTCTGGTTACTGGATGCATCCCATAGCAAAAATTTCTTTAAAATATTAAATATATACATATACACACACAGACACATTATTTATTGATAATTAATAGCTTAGGAGAAGAAGTTACTTAATCAGCAGATGAAACCTTTAGTTCTACATTTTTTTTTTTGAGAGGTTTTCGCTATAGGGCGTGTGCGCTTGCTGGACAGATAGAGACAGAGAGACAGAAAGTGAGAAATCACCGTGGGGATGGTCCCTTCTCCTCCGTTCTCCTCTAGGGATCTTGGGCGCACACGCACACGCTCCTGGCGTGAGTTTTAAGCCACCAGGTCCGGGATGCGAACCATGGTCGACTACATGGGAGTCCAGTGACATAGCCATTACGCTAACTGCTGGTCCCTAAATTTTTTTTTTGAGAGGTTTTTGCTATAGGGCACGTGCACTCACCAGAAAGACAGAGATAGAGAGACAGAAAGCGAGAAATCACCCCCCCCCCGGGGGGGATGGCCACACCACAGTCCCTTCTCTTCCATTTTCCCCTCGGGATCTTAGGCACACACGCACATGTGCCCCCTGTGAGTTTAAGCCACCGGGTCTGGGACTCAAACTGTGGTCGACTACATGGGAGTACAGTGACAGCCATTACGCTAACTGCTGGTCCGTAGTTCTAAATTTTTATAAGCCATGTAACTTGACTGATAGTAAGAATAGGATCTAATTCCAAATGGACCTGACAGATATTTTTTAAACATTTCCCCCCAATAACTACAAAATGCACATTTTTTTCTCAGCTCTCCATGGAATGCTTTCAAATACTGACCACGTAATTGTGCACAAAACAAGCCTTTACAAATGTAGAAATATAGAAGCTATTTCTAGCATCTTTTCTACAGTCTGAAGAGAAACCAGAGTATCTCTTGCATCTTTTCTGACTATCAAATGAAACTTGAAATCAACAATAGAGTCTTTGAAAATACATGAAAACATAGAAACAAAACAATTTCCTAACAAACTTGAAAACTACTGAAGAAATTAAGACTGAAATTTTAAAATTTATTGAAATCAATGAAAAAACCATGCAGCTTTCTATAACATTTTGTGTATAACAGAGCAATCCCAAGAGAGTTCCCAATGGGGGAAAAAAAATTGAAAGATAGCAAATAAATAACCTAGTGACATATTTCAAGGAGGAAAAGAAAGAACACAAAAATTCCAGAAGCACTAGAAGAAAAGAAATAATAAAGTTTAGAGCAGAAATAAATGAAATTGAGACTAAAAGAATAAATAAAAGCCCTTTTTTGAGAGGATAAACAAAATCAACAAACCATTAACTAAACTATGAAGAAAAACAGAGAAAGGAAACAGTGAAATAAAACCTAGTTACTATATAGGTAATATTGCAATGTGTGTTACAGAAATACAGAAGATTATGAGAGAGTACTACAAGCCACTGTACGCCAACAAAGTAGAAAACCTAGATGAAGTGGAAAATTTCTGGACACATACAACAATAGATTGAACCAGGAAGAAACAGAAAGCCTGAATAAATCAGTAACAAGCAATGAGGTTGAATCAGTAATTAATAGTCTCCTAACAAAGGAAAATTCCAGGTCCTGATGGCTTCACTTCTGCATTCTACAGATCTTTTAAAAAAGAATTAACACTGATTCTCATCAAATTACTTCTAAAAATCCAAATAGATGGATCCCTCCCAAACTCATTCCATGAAACCTCCATCATCTTGATACTAAAAACAGACAAGGACGTAACAAAGAAAGAAAACTATAACCCCACTTCCCTAATGAATATGGATACAAAGCCCTCAACAAAATACTAGCAAATTGAATCCAACAGCAAATTGAATTCAACAGCACATTAAAAAGGTAACATACCATGACCAAGGAGGCTATATCCCAAGTATGCAGAGTAGGTATACATGTGCAAAACAATAAAGTAAAACATCACATTAACAGAAGGAAGGATAACAACCATATCATATCAATTAAGGCAGAGAAAGCATTTGATAAAATATAACATCGCTTCATGATTAAGACTCCCAATAAAATAAGTATAAAAGGAACATTTCTCAACACAGTAAAAGCTATCTATGACAAACCCATAGCTAACATCATACTGAAGGAGGAAAAGCTGAAAGGTTTTCCACTAAAAACTGGAATGAGACAAGGTTGTTCCCTTTCTCCACTCCTTCTCAATATAATATTGGAAATCCTAGCCAGTGCAGTCAGAAAGAGACTGAAATAAAAGGCTTTCAAATAGGAAGAAATTAAATTGTCCCTGTTTGCAAACAACATGATTATATACATAAGAAAATTAAATGAACCCATGAAAAAACTGCTAAAGGTGATAAATGAATTCAGTAAAATATCTGGGTACAAAATTAACATGCAAAAATCTATAGTGTTTTTATACACCAACAATGAACCAGACTAAGGCAGAGTTGAAGAAAGCAAGTCCATTTACAATAGCCACAAAAAAAGGCAGGAATAAACCTGACAAAAGACATGAAAGCCTTCTGTAAGGAAACCCAAAAAAAAACTGAAAAAAAAAAAAAAAAAAAAAAAAAACCCAAAAAACACCCAACCAAACAGAATATGATACAAAAAAAAAAGTAAAAGATATTCCTTTGTCTTGGATGGGAAGAATCAATATAATTAAAATGTCAATTCTACCCCAATTAATTTAAAAATTCAATACAATTCCAATGAAATTACCAGTGACATTCTTCATAGAATTAAAAAAACCAATTCGTCTGTAATCAGAAAAGACTGTATCACCAAGGCAATACTGTATATGAAGTAGGAGGTATCTCAGTACTTAACCTCAAAACATTACAGTACTGGCACAAAACAGACACATAGATCAATGGGACAGAATAGAGTATCCAGAAATTAACATTAAAACATGCAGCCAACTGATTTTTGACAAAGGAACATAATAATCCAGAGAAGCGTTTTCTCATCAAGCGGTGCTAGAAGAACTAGATATCTACCCACAGAAAAATGAAACTGAACCCTTATCTCTCACCATTCACAAAACTCAACTCAAAATGGATCAAAGATCTAAATGTAAAGCCTCAAACTATAAAACTACTAGTAGAAAACACAAGAGAAGTACATGAAAACATTGGAGTAGGAAAAGATTTCTTAAATAAGACCCCTAAAATACAGGCAACAGTTCCCAAACTAGACAAGTGGTATTAAATTAAGCTAAAAAGCTTTTTGCACAGTAAAGAAAACAATACATAGAGTGAATAGACCACTCAAAGAATTGGAGAAAATATTTGCAAGCTATGCATCAGAGAAGGGATTGATAATCAGGATATATAGGAAATTCGGGCAGCTCAACCACATTAAAAAAAAAAAGAGGGACCAGCAGTTAGCGTAATGTCTATGTCACTGGACTCCCACGTAGTTGACCACGGTTTGAGTCCCGGACCCGGTGGCTTAAACTCATGCCGGGTGTGTGTGCATGCGTGCCCAAGATCCCGAGAGGAGAATGGAGGAGAAGGGATTGTGGCGTGGCCATCCCCCCTGGGGGGTAATTTCTCGCTTTCTGTCTCTCTGTCTCTCTCTGTCTCTCTCTGTCTGGTGAGCGCATGTGCCCTATAGCAAAAACCTCTCTCTCAAAACAAAATGCAATTTAAAAATGGGCGAATGAGCTGAACAGACAATTCTTTAAGGGAAACATACAAATGGCCAGAAAAAAAAAAAAAAAAGAAAAAAAATCAGTGTTTCTTACCATAAAGTAAATGAATATAAAAACTAAAATGTACTATCACTTGACCCCAATCAAGAAAACAAAAGAATGACAAGTGCTGGTGAGGGAGTGCTGAAAAGGGAATCTTCCTTCACCGTTGGTGGAAATGTAAATTAGTACAATCACTGTGGAAAACAATATGGATGTTCTCAAAAATTTACAAACAGAACTATCATATAACCCAGTAATCGCATCCTTGGGTATTTACCTAAAGGACAGGAAAACTGTTAGTTGGAAAGACACTTTCATATCCATGTTTAATGCAGAATTAGTCACATTCACTGACAAGGAATGTGAATTCCAATGACATGGGAATCAACCTAACTGCTCAAGAGTTGATAACCGGAATGAAAAAATGCAGCATATATACACTATGGCATGCTATTCAACCATAAAGAACAGTCATTTGATACTAAGTAGTTGAGTATAGAAGACTTAATGCTAAGTGAAATAAGCCAGACTATGAAAGACCAACATTGTATATCTGCTCAGTATATACCGAATACTACACTTTGTGACAGAAATGAAAATATTCGAAGACACAAGAGTATGGAGGGCAAGTGTAGCTACCAGCTACATAGACTGTATAGGAAGATGTGAGTGGTAGGGGGTAGGTGCTCAGGAAAAAAGCATGTAACAGACACAAGAGTGTAAATTTCTTTGTCGAAAGTGATGTATATGGTAGTATCCTTGATTTAATTTTCACACACCGCATGCATACTTTGAAAATCCATACCGTAACTGTAAAACTACTGGTAGATACAATGGGGACACTCTCAGAGACATCAGAGTAGGCAAAGATGACTTAAATTAGTCTCCCAAAGTATAAGCAGTAATCTCAAAAATAGACAAATGGGATTACATTAGGTTAAAAAGCTTCTGCAGAACAAAAGAAACAATAATTAGAGTAAATCGATAACCCTTAAAATGGGAGAATATATTTGTAAACTATACCTTAGATAAGGGG
>NW_006159939.1:2311379-2348286 GCF_000334495.1 Tupaia belangeri chinensis | reverse complement strand
CACTGTGGAAAACAATATGGATGTTCTCAAAAATTTACAAACAGAACTATCATATAACCCAGTAATCGCATCCTTGGGTATTTACCTAAAGGACAGGAAAACTGTTAGTTGGAAAGACACTTTCATATCCATGTTTAATGCAGAATTAGTCACATTCACTGACAAGGAATGTGAATTCCAATGACATGGGAATCAACCTAACTGCTCAAGAGTTGATAACCGGAATGAAAAAATGCAGCATATATACACTATGGCATGCTATTCAACCATAAAGAACAGTCATTTGATACTAAGTAGTTGAGTATAGAAGACTTAATGCTAAGTGAAATAAGCCAGACTATGAAAGACCAACATTGTATATCTGCTCAGTATATACCGAATACTACACTTTGTGACAGAAATGAAAATATTCGAAGACACAAGAGTATGGAGGGCAAGTGTAGCTACCAGCTACATAGACTGTATAGGAAGATGTGAGTGGTAGGGGGTAGGTGCTCAGGAAAAAAGCATGTAACAGACACAAGAGTGTAAATTTCTTTGTCGAAAGTGATGTATATGGTAGTATCCTTGATTTAATTTTCACACACCGCATGCATACTTTGAAAATCCATACCGTAACTGTAAAACTACTGGTAGATACAATGGGGACACTCTCAGAGACATCAGAGTAGGCAAAGATGACTTAAATTAGTCTCCCAAAGTATAAGCAGTAATCTCAAAAATAGACAAATGGGATTACATTAGGTTAAAAAGCTTCTGCAGAACAAAAGAAACAATAATTAGAGTAAATCGATAACCCTTAAAATGGGAGAATATATTTGTAAACTATACCTTAGATAAGGGGGCTGATAACCAGCTTATACAGGGAACTCAAGGATCTTACCTGGAAAAAAAAATTAAAAGATGGGCAAATGAACAGACAACTCTCTAAAGGAAAAGAGACAAACAGCCAAAAAAGCATATGAAAAAAATGCTCAACATCCCTTATCATAAGGGAGATGAAAATTAAAACCACAATGAGATACCACTTAATCTCAGTCAGATTGGCTAAGATTACAAAAATAATAAGTGCTGGTGAGGTTGTGGTGAATAGGGAACTCTTCTACACTGTTGATTGGAATGTAAATTAGTATAGCCACTATGAAGAACCATATGGAGGTTCCTCAGAGACTTACAAATAGAACTACCATATGACCCACCAATTCCACTCCTGGATATCTACCCAAATGATAAGAGTATACTCAGTCAGAAAAACACTTGCACATCCATGTTTATCACAGCATTATTCACAATTGCTAAGACATGGAACCTACCCAAATATCCACAGATGAGTGGACTGAAAAATTTTAGCACATATACACTGTGGAATACTACTCAGTCATAAAAAACAATAGGACCCTGACATTTGATAGAAAGTGGACTAGACAAATATGGAAGATTTCCTTCTGAGTGAAGCAAGCCAAACTATGAAAGAGAGGCATTGCATGACTCCCACTTAATATATACTGAATGTCTGCATTCTGTGGTAGAAATGGAAAGATTGGAAGGTATAAAAGCATGGAGAACAACTGTGGACACTGGAGACAGTGTGGGAGAAGGATGAGGCTAAGTAGGGGAGGGTGAGAAGGAAGGGATGAAGGAGGAAAAGAGGTAAAACATTTAAGGGACACAAAAATGGAAAATTTTCTTTTAATGAGTATGGTATTATCTTTGACTGGACTTATATTCAGTGTATTTATGCTGAGAAAATTTATTTTGTATGTTCTAATGATATACAGTGATTGAAAAAAATCTTATTTTTAGAAAAACTGATATAAAATGAATATTATGAAAAACCTGTGCAAGGATTTCAATTTTTTCTCATACCAAATTAAACTTATACTTGAATTAAAAATCCATATTATATGTTATAAAGCATGTAATAGACACAAGAATGTAAGTTTCTTTGTTGAAAATGATATATATGATAATATTCTTGATTTGATTTTTACACATGGCACACATGCTTTGAAAATCCATATTTTATACCATGAAGAGGTACAAGTCAATGTAAATGAGAAATTATAAAATTGGGAAAAATAAAATTTTCCAGCTCTATACATACATTTTTAAAATAAATGTTCTGATGTTTAAGGAAAATAAGTATGTAATCAAAAAGAGTTGTTTCTTTCTTTTTTAAAAAAATATTTATTTATTATGTTCTAAGTTTACTATAGGATATGTGTACTCACCAGAGAGAGAATGAGAGAGAAAGTGAGAAATCAAGCCACCAGCTCTAGGACTCAAAACATGGTTGGCCCTGTGGGAATCCAACACCTTAACCACCATGTCACTTGTGAGTCCGTCCGTCCGTCCTTTCTCTCTCTCTCTCTCTTTCTCCTCTCTCTCTTTCTTTCTCTCTCTCTTACCCACCCTTCCTTCCTTCCTTCCTTCCTTCCCCTGACCATTTCTTCTCTAAAATATTGCAGAATTGCATATCAAGGTATAAACATTTTTCTGGAAGTGAAACTTTTTTTTTTGGTTGTTGAATGATAAATGTTTCCTTTTGTGTTATTATTGTTATTATTATTATTATTATTATTATTTTTGCTTGAACGTTTCCCACAGAGAAGGGAACCCTATCTAATCTCATAATCATTAGCACTTGGGAACTTATGTAAATGAATGAATTGTACAAGTAATGAAATTTTTTGCTTAAGAATAAACTTGGGGGACCAGAAGGTGGCGTGGTGGTTAAGGCGCTGGACACTCCCATATGGCCAACCACGGTTTGAGTCCTGGACCTGTTGGCTTGCTTTCTCACTTTCCTCTCTCCTCTCTCTGTGTCTCTCTCTGGTCAAATTAAACTGAATGAATGAATAAATAAATAAATCTTTAAAAAAAAGAATAAACTTGGACTTTCTTAAAGCAATAAACTTTCTCATCGTGTGATGTAAGATTTTAATTTCTGGGAAGGTTTAGTAAGGATTGGAAATTGATAATTTTAATAATATGTGTCCTAATTAAAAATTCTGCATATTTTATGAAATGTTGGAGTAGCAAAATATATAAAAATGGGATGCAAAGGTATAATGAATTATATCATTTTCTTGGATTATTTTTATTGATGGAATATTTTATAATATCTGACCTGTTGACCCCATGATCACAACCTCATTGAGCTATGGCATCCAGAAGAAGGAAGATGAGTTTCCTGGTATATTTTCCTCTGTTAGGTGTGTCAGGGACAAAGTTGCATTCCTTTTGGGGAATCACACTTGCAAAAGCTTTCATGGGCAAGAGAGACCAAAAATATAAGAAAGTTAAAATCTGTATCATATAAAGTGCAGTGAAAAGACACATTTAGTTTACAAAAGAGAAAATGTAAAGGAAATATGTGAAGTTATTTTCAAACATTTTTTAAAGTTTATTTAGTGAGAAGGTGGGGGGGAGAGAGAGAGAGAGTGAGAAAGCGAGAGAGACAGACAACAGATACTCTTGTTAGGGTCTCATCATGCCATGATCCACCCTCCACACCAGCCTTCTAGCCAGTCAGGATCACAGGCTTGCCCTACATGTTTAGGTTTACCTGGTATTTGAACCTGGGGCCTCCCATATGTCTCTAACATCACACAGCAGCACTCTACTGCCTGTGCCCCTGTGGCTGACCCTATTTGCAAATATTCAAATGGAAGAGAGTGATGATAAGCATATTCCATTACTTATGACCCTAAAGGGTAGTAAATTGATAGTAAACCATTTTTTTTTTGTTCTATAACATCTTTCACTCCTTTCTACTTCAAAGTTAATGTTCTAGTTTATATCCTTCTTAATATTTACTTATCTAGTACAATAAAGGCTGCCTTTGTCTTCCTGTTTTGAAGTTTCCTCTTCCAATCCAATTTGCATATTGCTTCTAGCTTAATATTTCTGAAGCATAATTTTAATTATATTACTTGCTTACTCAAAAACCATCAGTTGTCTCTTTTGCAGCAATCTTCCAACTGGGCCACGTACCCTAGGAGGCTTACAAAGACTTCCCAAGAGATTCTCAGACATAGACAGTTTTATGAGCACTAGTTTCCAGATTTTCATTTTTTCCCAAATTGATCTGCCTGCTGTGAAGATGGGAGAAAACTCTGTGTTTCCTTTCCAATGACTTCTTTTACAATTGCCCTTCTCTTACCTGACAAAAGAAGTGCCTATCTCACTTATCTGAAATTTTGTGCACTGGCCCAGCTTGTTATATGTTAGCAGTGTCAGAAAAGGGGCAGCTCGAATATTGCTGTTGGTTGGCCTCTAATAGCATCTTCTTGTTGATAATGTCTCATCCCTTTGAATAAAATTACAGAGGCTCTAAGTGAGTTGTCAGATGACACCTAAGCAGTTGTTGATGATCATTGTGATTTTGACATGTAATTTAGGAGTTCAAATAATTGCATGATATTTCTATAATCGAACTCATTTCACTGTCATGTCCTTATTACTTTTGTAAAAAGTTCATTTATTTCCTTAGAGAAACAGCCACCGTCAACAGGGTCTTGGTGGCATGATCCTCCTCCAGCCCTGTGCCAGTCAGGATTGTGAATGTGACCATGGATGTGCTATGGTATGCTCAGGTGGATCTGGGATGCAAACCTGGAGCCTTCCCATGTGGTCTCCACCATCAGACAGTGGCACCCTTTCTGTCTGTACTACTGAAGCTGGGCTATATTCTTATTTACCTGACACTATAACGCTATAAAAGCAAAAAAAGGAAGAAATAGAATTGATGCTGTATGTGTTTCTTGTGATAATAGTTCTTTCATTGCTACATTAACTATGTTGCTTATTTATTTATTTTTAATTTGCTGTAGGGCACATGTGCTTGCCAGACAGAGACAGAAAAGGAGAGAGAGTACACATCATCCCCCTGGGAGGATAAGATCCCTTCTCTTCCACTCTCCTCATGGGAATTTAGGACACGTACACAAGCCTGACGTGTTTCTTAAACCACTGATCCATGAGTTGAATCTCATAGTCAGCTATCTGGGATCCAGCTGCTTTAATCATCATACTACCTGGATGACCAAATGACCCAGCTGCTTTAATCATCATACTACCTGGATGGCCCAGCAGGTTTTTTTAAAACCTCATCTAAAGTCAGTGAACAGCTGACAGTGGTGTAGGGCCTTCAAAATGTTGAAAGAAAATGATGTTTAAATGACAGTTCTGTAAGTAATGAAATTATTAATTAGATGCCAATAAAGAAATTCTGAAACATTTGAAAAATAAGTAAAGAGGCCTCATCTACCTTATGAAGGGATATACATCCATTATTTTTACTATTATCTTTAATGATCACCAAAAGTTGTAAAATTTTTGTATTTGACAAGTTGTGTATGGATAATCATTTTAATGATAATATAATCTGGAATATTTTAATAAACACAGCCTTAAGCTAACTGGAAATAAATTTTATTTATATATTTATTAAACATTTTTTCCCCAGAGGAGCATAAAAGGGTGATTGAAAAAGACTTTTGAGAATTTTGGGATACAACTCTATGGGGTAAAGGGAATGAAAGCAGGAGTTCAGTAAGAAAAATAAACAATGTAGAACTTTTGACTAAGAATAATTTATGCATATGTTTTTCAAGTAAATGATTTTGAATTCCAATTAATGCATTAAAAGACAGATGTAATTTTTTGTTTGTTTGTAAGCATCAGTATTTGTACTATTGCTGGAAATTATGTCTTTACCTCTATTGAAGATGAAGACCAGGAACACAATTGTAAAGAAAAGTTGTGCAAGGTTGTATACAGGTTTTTTTTTTTTTCTCTCAAAATTCTTTAGGTGATACTTGAGCAAAGATGTTTCAAGAATGTGAAATAATATCCAAAATCTTTAGTATGGCAATAAAATCCCATCTACCTTTTTGGACTTCCTTTTTTTCCCTCTTTCTTTCTTTCTTTCTTTCTTTTCTTTTCTTTTCTTTTCTTTTCTTTTCTTTTCTTTCTCTCTCTCTCTCTCTCTTTCTCTCTATTATTCTTCACCTTTCCTAAATATTTGCCAAGCTTTCCTGTCTATAGTTTTTATTCCTAGAAAATGTTCTGCATTTCCTTTTGTTTGCACCATCACCTCCTTGCTGAATCCTCTTTTCTTTCCATTTTTGACTCTAAAAATTCTACACAGGGCATAAAGAAAGCTTCTCTTCCCCGAAGCTGTACTTGGTCCTGTCCTCTGATATTTCACACAATTTCTCTGTTTCTTTCTCCTAAAGTGTTGCATACTTCATCTGATAATATAGCTTTTTGCCCTCATAGCTTACCTCTGTTACTGATTTTAAGCTCTTTGAGGTAATAGGATGTTTTCCTTTGAATGCTTCCTTACAAGTAATGATTGTTCACAAGTTACTTGTTACATGGATGAATGTGCTTCACTGGTAAGAAAATGCTTATTGGGTCTAACCACAGTGGTGCAAGAAGTAGGGCACCAGAGCATGAAGCTGGGAACACATGGTGGTCAAGGTTCAAATCCTGGACCAACCTGAGCAGGTTGAGCATGGTAGCATGTGTGCCTGTAATACTAGCGAGAGACTGGGGCAGAGGACTGTAATGGCAAAACCTTGTAAAAAATACCTCTCTCTCTCTCTTTCTTCTTCTCAAACTCACTAGCACCTTAAAAAAAAGAAGGTGCTCATTGTTTTATTTTTAATAAACGTATTCTGTCTACTCAGCCCTATTTTGACAGTTATTGCTATAATATATACATTTCTTGAAGTGCTAGTAGAAAGTAGAATCTTATCTTTGAAGTAGTGTCCACTTTGACAATTAAAAAATATTTTTATTCTGAGCCAGCCAGCGGCATAATGGTTAAGGCAGCTGAATCCCACATGGTCGATTGTGCTGTTCGAGTTCCTGTCCCACCTGCCTGAAAAACATGATGGATGGATGTACATGTGTGCCCAAAATCCTGAAAGGAGAAATGGAGGCAAAAAAATTGTGGCATAACATCTCTGATGGGGGAGTTGCTTTCTCACATTCCTTTTCTCTTTTTCTCTCTCTTTGGCAAGTGCATGTACCCTCTAGCAAATTAAATAGAAAAAAATTAATTTCTTATATAGGGTGAAAGAAATTCCAGAGTCAGTTAGGAATAATAAATTAATAAAATATAATTAATGAATTATGTTGTGTTTCTATTGGATGAAGCAAAAAAAATTAATCTGTTTTCTCATGGAGAGTTTTGTCAAGGCAAATAAAACTACTCAGGTCAAATTATCACAGGTGAATTTCTCTTTAGTGTATTTCACTCCAATTCATGCTCATTGCTCCCTCTAAGAGGTTTTTGAAAAATTATCAGCTGTCTTGAGCCAGATGGTGGGATAGTAGTAACTTAACTGAACCTACATGGGAAAGGTCCTGAGTTCACTTCCTGAGGCCTCCAGGAGCACACTGGGTGTCTATAGTGAGGGTACTTATGTGTGCTTGTGATCTGGGCTGGCCGAAACTGGGTTGGATCATGCTGTGAGAACCTTGTTGGGGTATCACTCTGTCTCTTCACTTACAAAAGAAATATACTTTAAAATATCTGCCTCAGTTCTTTGTATTATTTTTCTTTATATCATCTCCTCCAGTTCTTAATGCTCTCCAAACTTCAAACATGTATCATTCTACCTTGTGTAGGTGATTTCCATGATTATGTTTTTAATTATAATCTAATGTGTTTTGGGGTCTAGGTAAAATTTTATTGGGGGTTAGATTTTTTTCCATAGGGTGCATGTGCTTGCCAGGAAGAGACAGAGACAGCGAGAGGGAAAGTGAGAAATCACCTCCTGGGGGAATGGCTGTGCCTCAATACCTTCTCCTTCATTCTCCTCTTTGGATTTTGGGCATGCATGCATGTGTGCCTGGCATAATTTTCAAGCTGCTGAATCTGGGACTTGAATCATCAGCCATATTGGAATCCAGCAACTTAACCACCATGCCATCTGCTGGCCCCACACATGTTCACTTTAATTTCATTTTTAATGCCTTATTATAATGAAAGATTATCTTGGTGGTACTATTTGGACTTGTCACAGGATAAAGGAAAAAATACTTCCTTTTTTTTTTTTTTAGGTATAGTTTTTGAAGGGCTTGCCTCAGCTACCACAATACTTCCTAGTGACTCTGCCATCAGTTAACCAGGACTGCAGAAATAGTTAGGTTATTTTATATGTGAAAATTATAATAATTTGTATTAGTCATCAATAGTGCAGAAATTAAGGAGGTAAAAATATAATTTCATTCTGTCATCACCTAAGATGACAGCATAATGGTCATTGACTAAAATGTCCTGAAATTAAATTACAAGTTGATCTTCTACAAAAATGGCCATCCATCTTTGCATGCACTTAGTGCTTCTTTGATCTGAAGTTAGGGCTGGTTCTTTTCCCCTTGAGTCTTGGTTGACCTTGTGATTTGCTTTTACCAACAGAATGGGGAATTCATTCAACTGTACTACAATAGTTTTGAGTTTAGGCTTTAAGAGCCCTGTAAGTCTGTGCTGTTGTCTGGAGTTCCTGGGCCACCAAGTAGAGAAGTTCAGCTAGCCTGTTGGAGAGACTGTGGAAAAGTGAGGTGCAGTCAGATTCTAGCCCTTTCTTCTAGCATCTCAGCTAAAGTGTCTGGCATATGAGTGAAGCTATCAAGGATTTTCAAGTCCTACTTAGAGCTCCAGCTGATAGACATCACATGAAGCAGAGATGAAGTTGCTCCTGCTGAGCCCTGTTTGAATTACAGAATTGTGAGCACACTAATAGTTATTACTGCTGTAAACTACTAAGTGTTGTAACAATTTATTGCATAGCAATAGATTACTGAAATGGCATCCAGTGGAACATTTCCTGCAGTATTAAGGAGGACTAATCAGACAAAAGAGAGCCCAGAGTACAGAAAATGCTAGTAGAAGAATTGCTTATATGGACATATGAAGAAGATTCTCATTTTAGAAGAGGGTTCTACAACTGAGGCCAATCATGTAGCAACTGTCTACTCAGTGTCTCATATAGCAGATGTACATAGGGTACATATTTTGAACTGAGTCACAAAACAGTTCAAGTAAGCTGTTCCATAGATAACATCTCTTTGGGGGCTCATGTGAAGGACTGTACAGATGCATTTGTCTGTCTGAGGAGTCTTCTATTATTTCATTTCCATGTACAGCAACCTTCTTTCCTCTTTCATTTCTATCCCCCACCCCTGAGATTAAGGGACTGGGAGGGAGAGAAAGGGACTAATATCTAGCTAAATAGAGAATCTCAGCCATCATCTGTTTTTGTAAACATTGGGTTCTACTTCTAGTGTCCTTAAGTAAAATGATCCATTACAATGCAACTTAAAAGAACATTTAATTAATTACAATTATATTCAAACTGCATTGGTCTTTAGGGGTTTCTGAAATCGTATTATATCGTCATCTATATACAGGGTCATTCTTAAATATATATGGCTTCTCAAATTGGTTAATTAGCAGACATTTTCAACATAATTGAAGTTCTGTTTGAATATAATGCTCCTAAATGCCTATTAAAATTAGTTCCAATTTTATGTTTATTTAGCTGCTTATAAATCATTAAAAGATTAGTAGTCATCTATTTTATCCTGTTTTACATATGTGTTAGAGTATTTGTGATAGGGACCAGCAGTTAGTGTAATGGCTGTCGCTTGGCTCCCACGTAGTTGACCGCGGTTCGAGTCCTGGACCCGGTGGCTTAAACTCATGCTGGGCACGTGTGCGTGCGTGCCCAAAATCCTGAGAGGAGAATGTAGGAGAAGGGATTGCCGTGTAACCATCCTCCCTGGGGGGTGATTTCTTGCTTTCTGTCTGTCTCTGTCTTTCTGGCGAGCGCATGCACCCTATAGCAAAAACCTCTCAAAACAAACAAACAAAAAGAATATTTGTGATATTAAGATGAATAAATTGTATTCTTCTACCTTTACTAGTCTCCTATCTATGTTTGAGACACCCCTATTTAATTCAGAGCAAATGTCTGTGACTTTATTATTCTCAGTTGTTTTAAGCAGTGATACTGAGGTCTTGCTCTTTAAATTTCAAGCAGTGATACTGAGGTCTTGCTCTTTAAATTTCCTAGCCAATATAATTTTCTTCTAATTCCGTGAACTCAAACCTCATACTGTAGAGTTTACCTGTATTATTTGCTCTAAAACACACTTATTGCTAACATTCTGTAATCTGGGGAATTAAAAGGATTTTCACCTGATAGTACATCAGCCATACACCTGACATAATAAGACAGTCTGCTGTTTTACTGGTGACATACAAGGGTCTTCAAAAAGCTCATAGAAGGTGTGGGTTATAAGAAAAAGTGTGCATGAGGACCAGCAAATGGTATGATGGTTACATCGCTGGACTTCCACATAGTCGACCCCAGACCTGGTGGCTTAAAACTCATGACGGTACATGTACGTGCATGCCAAAAATCCCAAGAGGAGAATGGCAAAAAAGGGATTGCAGCATGGCCATTCCCTCTGGGGGTGATTTCTTGTTTTCTGCTCTCTGTTTCTCTGGCAAGTACATGTGCCCTATAGGAAAAAAAAAAATCTGTCTCTCTCTTAAAAACAAAATGCATGGATTTAAAATTTTTCTTGTACCATAAACAACTCATACTTTAATTCTATTTTTTACACAAGTTTTATGAAGTCCTCTCATATGACTCTATGTAAATTTCATACTTATTCACATAAATATGCAGGTATATACAGTGATGGAAAAAAACTCTAAGTTTTTAGGATAGCAATATTCCTTTTTTTGCAGGGAGAATGTAATATTTAGAGAAAGGTCTGAAATGGCATTAAAAAAGAAAAAAAAAGACGATCTCACTGTGTTGTTCAGGTCTGCCTCAAGCTCACGAAACTCTTGCCGCACTCTCCCCAAATTGTGGGAATTACAGGCACATTCCACCCCTCCCTGACCTTGAGGTTAGACCTAGAATCACAACCAGACCTCCCATGTAGTCCTAGCCCACACAGCACAGTCTCTTAGAAGCATAAGGTAGGCCTGAAATGCCTGTTTTAGAATTTGGTGCGATAAAATGAATTTTAATTAGAGTATATTTAAAAACAAAATAAGATGCAAATGAAAGTGAGATGTAGTACAGGATGTTGTGCAATTAGGTTACCTCAGACATCAAAAGCCTGTATATTGATGTTTGTTTGTCCCTGCAGAGAACACTGACTTGTTTCAGTTCAGAAGGTTTAATGACTGGGACAAGCCACACATGGTGGAGGGGAGATAGTGAACTCCCTCAGGGAAGGAGGTACCTGATCCTCATTGTTCCTATTTACCAAAACATCTGCAATCATGCACTGCGTAAGGGACATTCCCATCAACAGCAGACCACAGATACTAACCCATAAGATTATAATGGAGCTGAAAAATGCCTCCTGCTTAGAGATGCTGTAGCCATTGTAACATTGTAGTGTAATGTTATGTGTTTGTGATGATGCTGGTGTACACAAACCTACTGAACTGCTAGTTGTATAAAAGTATATACACTGGGCCAGTCCTGTAGCCTCATGGTTGAGAGAGCTGGCTCTCACGTGGCTGACCACAGTTCTAAATCCTGGCCCTGTTGGCTTGAAAAACATGCCAGGTATGGGTGTATGTGTACATCAAACCCAATAAGATGGGGAAATGGAGAAGGAATTTCAGTGTGATCATATCCCATCTGGGGGGATGCTTTTCCCCTCTCTATCTTTCTGTCTCTGGCCAGTTTTTTTACCCTATGGCAATGAAAAAGTATAGTACATGTAATTATGTACAGTATATAATACTTGACAATGAGAATACTATTGGCCTATGTATTTACTATACTTTTTATCATTAGAGTGTATTCCTTTTACTTTCTAAAAAAAGTTTACTATAAAACAATGTGCCATGTAACTATGCCAGGAGCCTCACACATCTCACGTTTACTGACTTTCTTGATTGCATCACTTTTTCTTGTGCTTGATTTCATCTTGTATTGTTTTGTTCATTGTGGCCCATCCAATGGGACAAGATGGGGAGGTGGAAGACAATGAAACTGATGATCTTCACCCTGTGTAGGTGTAGGCTAATGTGTGTGTGTGTGTTTATAGATTTTTGCTAGAGTACATGTGCTCACCAGAGAGACAGAAAGTAAGAAATCTTATCATCTCCAAAAGAAAGATTTCTGCCCCTGGGTGGATGGCCATGCTGGAATCCCCTCTCCTCCATTCTACTCTTGGGATTTTGGGCATGTACACACGCACGTGCGCCTGGTGTGAGTTTTAAGTCGCCAGGTCCAGTACGTGAACCGTGGTCGACTACATAGGAATCCAGTGATATAACCATTACACCATCTGCTGGTCCTGTGTTTGTGATTTTTTTAAAAAATGTTTTTAACCGAAAAGTTGAAAAAGTAAAAAAGAAAAATTTAATAATTGAATAAAACAGAATAAAGATATAAAGAAAGAAAATATTTTTGTACAGCTGAACAGTGTGTTGTGTTGTAAGTCAAGTTGCATTACAAGAGTTACTTAAACATGTTAAAAACTTTTTAAAAAAGTTACGGTAAGCTAAGATGAATTTATTTTTGATAGAGAAAAATAATTTTTAATAAATGTAGTGCAGCCTAATTATACAGGATATAGAAAGTCTATGGTAGTGTACAGGAAAGTCCTAGGCCTTCACGTTTACTTACTGCTCACTCACTGAGTCACCCAGAGCAACTTCTGGTCTTGTAGGCTCTATTCATGATAAGTGACTTAGATTGGTGTACTATTTTAAAAAATATTTTATACTATATTTTTACCATACCTTTTTCATGTTTAGATACACAAATACTTAGCTATTGTGTTCCAGTTACCTACAGTATTCTGTATAAAAACATACAATACAGGTTTTAGTCTAGGCATAATAGTTTTGCCACTAGTCTAGATATGTAGTAGGTTATACCATTGAGGTTTGGGTCAGTACACTCTATGATGTTTGCACAAGAATAAAAATCAAACACAGCACATTTCTCAGAAAGTACTCCTGTGGTTAAGTGACACATGACTATATTACAAATATTTTACCTTATTCGTTTTCAGTATTTACAAGGCAGGGGTGATGATACTCATTTTAGAGATGATAAAATTAAGGCTCAAACAGATAACATAACTTGCCCAAAGTGACATTTCAGAAATGGTAGATTTGGGATTCAAGCTCAGATTTCTACAGTGACATTTCAGAAATGGTAGATTTGGGATTTAAGCTCAGATTTCTATTTATGGCCTTATTTTTCAAATAGCTGAAAAAAACTATGTAATAAAGAATGATGAGCAGTCTTTAAAAGTTCATTATATGGTGACATAAATCTTTGAGACAGGGTAGTTTTCAGATTCTGAGAGGCTTTGGTTGGGCCCTGTAGAGATAGTAGCAATAAAATGCAACTGTTGACGGTTTTCAGGTCGGGTGGGACTCAGGTCTCAGGACCATAATTGGAAGCATTCCTCAGCCTCCCACGTGCAAGTTTTCCTGACCATTTGTCACATGAAAGGGACTGAGCCAACTTCAGAGAAGCAAGTGAGAAAAACTCATTTCCTTTGCTAAAAGGACAATAATTTGGCTTATTCTTTCTCATAAATGATAATTAAGAAAAAGGGCATTTGGATTAGAAATAATTTGCATCATGGTAACTCTAATGATTCTCTCCTGAGTTCAAATTCCTTAGGAATTTCTTCTTCTTTCCTGTATTTTAGACCCTTGTGAGTGGGACTGGTCATCTTTTTATACAACTTTGCTTCTCTGTCAAGCAATAATTGATCATTGTTCAAGGGTAAATGACTGACTTAAGCTGGTTCAGTTATAGAGAAAGTTGTAATTTATTATCCAAATGGGATTATTTTCCCCCTTTTTATTTTGAAAAAAAAATCAAGTATACAGAGCATCAGAAGACTAATAAAATGATTGCAATCTTGATCTACTCAGATTCAGCATCTGTTAATGTTTGTGACATTTGCCTTATATCTCTCTTACTAACACCGCCATTTTTGGTGATTCATTTGAAAGTGCAGACATGACATTTTTTCCTTAATACCTTCAGGGAAGGACAAAGGACAATTTTCTGCACAAGTGCAGTACTGCCATCACATCCAGCTGCTCCCAAAATGTTCTAAGTATCCCCCCACACCACAGTTTTACACATTCATTTGGTTATTATGTTTTTAAGTCTTTTAGAATCTTTATTTTAAAGTCTTTTACAATATTAACATTTTTGAAGCAGCCATGATGAGTTATAGAATGGCCCTCCGTCAGGATTTTTCTGATTGCTTCCTTATAATTAACTTCAGAATAAACATTTTGGCAAGAATACTGCATAGGTAGTTATGGAAATTGGGACCTGTCAGAGTGAAAGGGTGCACTACTATTAGTTATTATGCTGAGACAATAGGTATTACTAGGATGCTTGGCCAGGGTAATCACAGAACCTTTCTGCAACCAAAATGGCTAGTCCAGGAATGGGAACAAGACCTAGCAGAAGCCCTCTCTTGAAATAACTAATGTTGATCTAAGGAAAGAAGCTTATTTCAGACTGGTTTTTAAGCTGTTTGTCTGAAGTCAGGAAAGATTAAAATGTAAGATAGAAAGAAAAAAAGAAGTGAATCTTGATGGAATGTGTTCTTTGGTTTCAGCTCTTCTAAAATTAGTTTTACCTTCGTTCTTTTAAAGATTGTGATTGAATATTTATTATATGCCAAGAAATTTTCTAAGTGCTTAATAAGTATTAAGTCATTAATCCTCTCTACAGTTCCATGATGTAGTTTTATTATTGTCCTCATTTTATAGAGGTCAAGAAAGGGAAAGCTTAATTCACTTGACAAGGATTTCAGAGTTAATAGGAGTTGGAATCAAAATAAGAATCCATAGCACTGCAGTGGTAACATTCCACCCACTTTTTATTCTTGTGCTTGAACAAGTCAGCTTAGATTTCTATCTATAACCCTAGAGTCCACATTAATACACATGTACCTCAAATTTTCCAATATGAAGAAGATAAAGTCCCCTTCTCAGGCCCTGTTTGTCTTTCTTTCATACACAGGCCTTCATCACTATTAAGAGTATGCTCTTGATTAAGAGTTTTCCAATAATTTGTTTGTAGGGCCCTACAGGATGTTACTGTAATGGGTACATTAATAATGAAAGAATTTTGGCAAAGAAAGGTTGAAGCTTTGGTAATTACTGTTTAATGAAACCAATTAAAACATTGAGAACATCAATTAAGAAGAAACAATCTTCCACACATTGAACATCTTTAAATGTATCATTCCTCTAAGAGCAAATTGTTTCAGGGGGCTCTATTCTTAATGTGCTAAAGGACTGTGTATTCAGCTTTTAAATACAAAACAGAAGTTAGTATGAAGGAAGCGGTCTTCTTGATGACAAGGACAGAAGACAGGGTATTGTGAAATTTTAATATGTAGCATGATTGCTTCCATGTTTGTTGAGGTAATTTGCAAATTAGAGATGAGTCAGATTTTCCATCAGTATCGGTTGTAATACACGTCAGGAAATAAAAACTCAAAGTTAATAAATCGATATGGTTTGAGTTACATTGATGCCAGTTCCTGTCCATCACATAAAATCAATTCAGTTCTTAGGAATCTTGAGTGGTTGGAAAAGCCATGACACATTTTTGCATAGAAAAATAAGGTTTACACTTTAGAATATTTATGATTTTAAAGATGAAATACAAGATATTATCAGAAGTATAAGATACTATGCCCATTTTTATACTAACCACCAATTGTCCCTAGGTAGTATTAGTCACTGTTCTGAGTTGTTTTCATAATTAATTTGAAATCAGAGTTTTAGTAAGAAGATTAAAGAGGGACCAGCAGTTAGCATAATGGCTATGTCACTAGACTCCCATGTAGTCTACCATGATTTGAGTCCTGGACCTGGCGGCTTAAATTCATGCCTGTGAGTGCATACCTGTTATCCTGAAAGGAGAGTGGAGGAGAAAGGATTGCGGTGTGGCCATCCTCCCTGAGGGATGATTTCTTGCTTTCTGTCCCTCTGTCTCTCTCTGTCTTTCTGGTGAGTGCACGTACTCTATAGCAAAAACCTCTCCAAAAAAAATAAAATAAAATAAAAGATTAAAGAGAGGGTGAGAGAGTGTTGTAGGAGTAACTCCACACTCTGCGGTGCTGGACCCTCAGGAAAGGTCCTGTTGGCGTCCCGTTTCACTGTGCATGCTGGGTGTACATGCATGTGCTTGTGATCCAGGTGGGCTGAGGCTGGGAGTGTCACAGCGCAAAGATCCTGTTTGTGGTGCCTTTCTCACATAGAAGAAATAAATGAAAATGCTTTTCAAAAGAAGGTAAGAAGAGAGTAGTAAGTGCGGGTTAAAGAAAACCACATTTTGTTGATAGGCTGGCTTTCTTATATCTTTGCAAAAGAGCTGTTGTAACATCTAATTTTTTAAAAATTATTTTATTAAACTTTATTTATTTAAATTTGACCAGAGAAGGACAAAGTAAGAGTGGGAGAGAGAGAAAGAAAGCAAGAAAGCAAGCCGCCAGGTCCGTCACTTGAACTGCAGTCCACCAAGTGGGAATCCAGCACCCTTAAGCACCATGACCCCTGCGGGTCCCCTGTAACTTCTATTTTAAAGAAGGAAAAGTTAAAGCATCAAATTACTTGTTTAAAGTCAATTAGTCAACAGTGAATCTGAGGTTAGAACTCAGGTCTTTTCCACTGCAAAGAAAATGGTTTTCCTATGGGGACCAGCAGATGACATAATGGCTATGTTGCTGGACTCCCATGTAGTCAACCGCGGTTCGAGTCCTGGACCCGGTGGCTTAAAACCCACGCCGGGTCCGTGTGCATGTATGCCCAAGATCCCAAGAGGAAAATGGAGAAGAGGGAATTGCAGCATGGCCATGCTCCAGGAGGATGATTTCTTGCTTTCTGTCTTTTTGTCTCTCTGTCTTTCTGTCAAGTGCAACATGGCATATAGCAAAACCTCTCCAAAAAAAAAAAAAGAAGAAAGAAAAGAAAATAGTTTTCCTATGATCACACACTGGGGCTAAGGAATGAAAAGTGTTGCATGATTTAAAAGAAAGTAATCATGGTTGTAGACCAGACCTTAAGGGGAGGGTTGATCTACAGTACTTGCTTAAAGCAATAAATGTGTTGTAAAAAAGAGTTTAAACAAGTGATTTTTCAGTTATATTTTATATTATTTATTTCCTTCATATGTAACGATAATTGAACACTAAGGCCAATGCTGATACAGGAAGGTGAACTATATTTCAACAAATATAGTTTAGATATTAGACTTTAGTATATTTGCAGCTGTATTACTGCAAAATGTCAGAGCTTAGAATATTTTTTGCACACCCTTTTTTTTTTGAGTTTTTCTTATGTCTAGGTCATGGATGAATGAAGTATTATAGTGCCAGGTTATATTTAATTTTTTTTTGGGGGGGAGAGATTTTTGCTATAGGGTGTATGTGCTCACCAAAGAGACAGAAGGAGAGACAGAAAGCGAGAAATCACCTCCGGGGGTGAATGGCCACATTGCAATCCCTTCTCCATTCTCCTCTCAGGATCTCGGGCATGCATGCACATGTGCCCCACATGAGTTTAAGCCACTGGGTCTGGAACTTGAACCACTGTTGACCACATGGGAGTCCCGCGACATAGCCATTACACCAATTGCTGGTCCTGAGGCTATATTTTCTTTTTTTTGGGAGAGGTTTTTGCTATAGGGTGTGTGTGCTCGCCAGACAGAGAGAGATAGAGAGACAGAAAATGAGAAATCACCTCCCAGGGGGGATGGCCACGCTGCAATCCCTTCTCCTCCATTCTCCTCTCAGGATCTTGGGCACACACGCACCCAGCGTGAGTTTTAAGCCACCGGGTCCAGGATGCGAACCGTGGTCGACTACATGGGAGTCCAGTGACATAGCCATTATGCTAACTGCTGGTCCCCCTGAGGTTATATTTTCAGTTGTAGTGACTTTTTTCTCTAATTTTGGCTGAGTTTTGTTTTGTTTCTTTGATTTTTTTTTTTTTTTTAGAGGTTTTTGCCTTAGGGTGCATATGCTTGCTGGAGAGAGAGAGGGAGACAGACACAGTGAGAGGGAAAGTGAGAAATCATCCCTCAGGGTGAATAGCCATGCCACAATCCCTTTTCCTCCATTCTTCTCCTGGAATCTTGGACACACATGCACACACGCTCAGTGTGATTTTCAAGCTACTCTGTCTGGGACTTGAACTGTGGTCAGCCATGTGGTAGTCCAGCAGCATAACAGTGATGCCATCTGCTGGTCTCTTGGCTGAGATAGTTTAGTCAGACATCATTTCTTTCAAGGCTTGTTCAACCAGGTCTGGACTTAATTATCAAGAATATAGACTATTGCCTATAAAGCATGTATTACAACCATGCCACATACCTATTTTCTGTTAACTGATTTTTTCCTTAGTAGAAATAATTTATCCTTTTCCTTTTAGTCAATGAGAAATATACATTTACTAACCTTTCAAACTCTCCCTATTACATATTGAGGCAAAGATGGGTTTCATCTTAATCGTTCAAATGCCGCTATCAGAAAAGATGTTTCATGGGTTGTGGGTGACAGGAAAATTGGAACAAGGCTAGAGTATGGTTCAACCATTGTTAAAAGTTCATGTTCCTATTATTATATTCCTGTTTCTAATTCTAGTAACCAGCAATGATAGATGAAAACATGAACTATTTCTTTGTATTGGCAAAATCATAATTGAGGAAGATATAGTTTACTTAGTTATTTTTATAGCATATTATTTTTTATGCTTAGTATGATTAGATTTTTAATAATCCATTCAAACTTTTAAAAAAATTTAAATATAAAAGGAAAAGTCTTGGGGATTGGACAGTATCACAGTGTTAAAATGTAACTCTCTGCAAAACTGATCCACATGGGAAAGTTCTGAGTTCACATCTGGAGATCTTCCTGAGTACACTGGGTACATGTGTGTCCATGGTCGGGAACTGGCTGAAGGTGCGAGTGTCATGACATCAGGACCCTGCTGTGGGTACTGTCTCCCTGTCTCTTTCACTCATGGAAGAAATAAAAAAAAGAATTTTTTTTTTTTTGGAGAGGTTTTTGCTATAGGGCAAAAGACAGAGAGAGACAGAGAGACAGAAAGCAAGAAATCACCCCTCCCCACCGGGGGAATAGCCATGCTGCAGTCCCTTCTCCTCCAGTTGCCTCTTGGGATCTTGGGCACGCATGCGCATGTGCCAAATGTGAGTTTAAGCCACGGGGCCCGGGACTTAAACTGCGGTCAACTATATGGGAGTCCAGCGACGTAGCCACTACACCATCTGTTGGTCCCATAATTAATTAAATTTAAAAAAGAAATGGAAAAGCCCTAAAATGTTGTTTACATAACACTAGTGAAGTATTTTTTTTCTGTCCACATAGGTAAAGTTTTTTCTGATGGGGTCCAGATGCAAATTTAAACTATGTATAACGTTCTGCAAGAATTATATACGTGTGTGTGTGTGTGTGTGTGTGTATGTATTTTTTTTTTTTTTAGAAATTTTTGTTGTAGGACACATGTGCTCTCCTGAGAGACAGAGAAACAGAACACGAGAATTCACCCCACCAGGGTGTTTGTTGTACCACAGTCCCTTCTCCTCTATCCTCCTCTTGGGATTTTGGGCATGCGCACACACACATGCCTAGTGTGTTTCAAGTTGCTGGGTCTGGGACTTGAATTGTGGTCGGTCATGTGGGAGTGCAGTGACATAACCATTCTGCCATCTGCTGGTCCCAGAATGGTTTATATTTTAAAGGTGTATTTATATATGCTATAGATTCTCTACCTAGAAAGTCATGTTGTTTGTGTGTATATATATATATATATATACACATGTATGTATGTGTGTGTATGTGTGTGTATATATATATATACATACATGCATGCACACACACACAATATTTTGCTTACACTTTTAAGTAATTAGTGAACCTTCTGATTCCCATTTGATTAAGCATCATGGTATAATTTATGCAGTTGTTATATAGTTGTTGGTTGGTGTTTTTCTAGGTAGCTGCAGCTGACTTGAGGTAGCTCAACACTGTCTGTATTAGGTTTCTGCTGTACCTATACCAGACAGCTCTACTCCCTCAATGCTGTTTCATTTGTGCTAAGCACAGGGAAAATTCTAAAATTTTTCCCTGTCATAATTGCCTTTATTGAAAAATATCTTATTATGGCAGTAAATCAAATCATGACATTTCTTAATTCCCTGATTCACTTTTCTGTTTTTGCTTTAGTTTTCAGTGAGTGTTTTATTTACCCCATCAATCACCCTCTTCCTCACCCTATTCTCTTTCTCCTGCCAAGAAAATTGGAGTTTTCTATCTATAGTTACATCTTTTTTCTCCCTTTACTGCCTTTATAAGAAAATCTGTTTTCTAATCAGTGAGTCTTCAACCTTTTGGCACCAGAGACTGGACTGTAAGACAATTTTTCCACAGACTGGAGGTCAGTGGGATGGTCTTGGAAAGAGTCAAGCTCATTACACTTGTTGTGCACTGTATTTCTATGATTATTACATTGTAATATAAAATATGCATAATAGTTATGCAACTCATCATAATGTAGAATCATTGGGATCCCTAAGCTTGTTTTCCTGCAACTACACAGTCCCATCTGGGGGCTCCTATGAAAATCTAATGCCTGCACTGATCTGGAGCTCAGTTGGAAATGCAAGCAATGGGGAAAGGTTGTAAACACAGATGAAGCTTCACTTACTTGTCTGCTGCTTACCTTTTGCCGTGTGAACCAGTACTGGTCTGTGCCCTGGGGGTTGCGGACCCCTACTAGAATTTGCTATTGCCTATAAAGCATTAGATAAAGGACTACCTTATTTCTTTACTTCCTTAGGGAGGAAATGGGTGTTATTTATCTGTCAAGAACTATGGAGTATGAGCAAAAATTTTTTGATATGTAAAGTAAGTATTTGTGGAAAAATGTAAAAATACATAAATAGAAAAAAGAAAAAAGTTACTATGGGCCTGTATATGAAAATATCACATAGTCTATTGCCTTACTTCAATAAAGAGATTTTTAGGGTTCAAATTTTAAAAAAATGTAGTATATGTAACAGAACAATAAGAAAGCTTCAGAAATTAGTGTAAGAATGTATTTATAGTTCCTATGAAAATTACCTAAATTCACCCATACGCTCATAATATTACAAATGAAAAAGATCACTTACTGAATTTGAGAAGACCTCATTCTTTTTGAAAGACATTTTGAAATCTATAAAGAGCTAAATTATTAGAACACCTTGAAATCATTGTCTGTCTAATGATGACCATGGCCATCTAAAGGCAAAAAGTCACAAGCAGCCACTGACTGTGAGCTCTCTTTGTCTTTGCGAGGCAGTGTATTAAATTAAGCTTGGAAATATACAAGAGAGCTGGTGCAGTTATGAGCTTCAGAGTGTGCTGGACAGTACAGATCATTGAAAAAGCTTAGGGGCAATCCCGGGCATACAAATTAATGATATAGGGAATCATTGCAGACATATGATGGAAATTCCTGATGGACTGTTTCAATTTAAACTCTACTGAATTAGGGTACTCCCACAACAAAATCCTTATTCTTGCTTCTTTTGGAAAGAATTACTGAAGAAACTTTTAGCTTAAGTTGAAATGATTATGACAAGGCTGTCTTATAAGTACGTGGTGAATGTCTAGACTTAGCTCTAATTGGTCTTATTTTAATGTGTTTATTGTTTAATTGCTGGTGGGAGTGATTTATTCTTTCATTGAACTGAGATTAATGGCAATTGGCAGTTTTTTTGGCATTGCTATCAGAGAAAGGACCAAAAACCTTAAAATAGAATTGAGAAGACAGTTTCTAGGCACAGAAGAATGTCAGACTAATATAGCAACATGAGGGCTGCATTTTAAAAGAGATTTGCAACACATCCATTAATGTAATTTTTAATTTTTATTTTTAATGTATGTAGTTGAGACATTACTAGACTATTCAATGTAATTGCCTTTCTTAAAAAGAATTAATTTTATTTATTATTGTTATTCTTGCTATAGGACGGACACCACCACGACCTTATTATTGTTATTCTTTAATTTGATAGGGTACATGCACTCACCAGAAAGAGAGCGCAAGCAAGCTGCTGGGTTTGGGACTTGAACTGCAGTAAGCCATGTGGGAGTCCAGCACCTTAACTACCACACCACCTCTGGCTCCTGTAATTGCCTTTATGGGGTATGCAGAACTGATATTTACAAAATAGATAAAAAATCCAGCATTTAAATACTAAATTTTGGGCCAGGAGGTGGCATAGTGGTTAAGGCACTGGATCTTAAATGGCTGACTCTGGTTAGAGTCCTGGGCCCCATGGTTTGAAAGACACAGTACGCATGTGTGTGTGCATGCCCAAAATCCTGGGAGGAAAATGGAGGAGAAAGGATTATAGCATGGCCATCCCCTGTAGGGGTGAGTTTTCACTTTCCCTATCTCTGCATCTCTCTACATTCTCTCTGGCAAGCTCACATGTCCTACAGCAAAAATCTAAAACAAAAAACACCATTAATTTGAAACTAACAACTTTCTTATATCCTCTCTTTAATAATATTTTTGGTGAAAGTTTGGAAATTTATGTAAGATAATATATTTTAGGTATTCGGTTTTGTTAGATTGGTCTAAGCCTTTTGTGTATATTTGCACTCTATTATCTGTACAAATCATGTGTGACATTGTCATTTACATATTTTCATCTGTTGGTAGATAAGTTAAAAAATGATATCTTCTTTGAATATTCATGTATTACTGTTGTGTGTTCTCTGTCAGGTCAGATTTTCATCTCAACTAGGGTTAGAGGGTAGGCATTGGAAAAGACTGCCATTCTGTATATTGTGGATTTTTAGGGTAACTATAAATTCATTGTTACAGTACAAATAAACATGACGAGTGATCTCATATTTTCCAGAGAATGAAATTCAGTAATATAGAATATATTTAAGTGGAAAAATACAATCTGAAAAATATAAACAATTATATGATAGCTTTTTGGTAGAACAGAGTGAAAACTCAAGATTCAGTGGAGCGCCTAGATATTACCAGAAAATACAGTACTCTTGTGCTTTTTTATTTTTTATATTTTTGCTATAAGGTGTGTGCATTTGCCAGAGAGCCAGAGAGCCAAAAAGCAAGAAATCACCTCTGAGGGGCGATGGCCATGTAGCAATCTCTTTTCCATTCTCCTCTAGGGATCTTGGGTATGTATACATATGTACCTGGCATGAATCTTAAGCCGCCAGGTCCAGGACTCGAACCTCAGTTGACTACACTGGAAGCCCAGCGATGTAACCATTATGCCATCTGCTTATCTATTGGTCCCAGTACTGTTTTTAAAAATTTTATTTATTTTTTTTCAGTTGTTTTGCTTTTTTCTTTATTGTGAAATATAATCTACATGTAGAAAAATGTATTAAATATTTGTCATGTGGACAAATAATCCTGTGGTGAACCCTGTGTAGTGGTCATTGAGGTCAGGACATAAAATGTAGCCAGCTCCCTGGAAGCCTCCAATGCTTTTTGTCCTCCTCTAATTACAGCTCCATCTCTTTGACCTAGAAGTACTCATTCTACAGAATTTTATCATAAAACTATAAAGAAAAGAAAGGAGCTATTAATATCTTCATATGCATTTCTAAAAACTGCATTTTAGATTTGCCTGGGTCTCACGTGGCTCACTGGTGTTTGAGCTCCAGCCCTGGCAACTTAAGAAACATACTAGTGTGTGTGTGTGTGTGTATGCCCGAAATCCCAACAGGATGGAGAAATAAAGGAGAAGGAATTGTGGTATGACCACACCCCTTTGGAGGTATGGTGCTTTCTTCCTCTCTTTCTCTCTTTGTCTCCCTCTCTTTCTTTCTCTCTCTGGTGAGTGCACATGCGCTCTGGAAATAAAATAAACACTAAAACAACTACATTTTAGTTTAACTTTGCTTTTAAAAACTAACAACTCTATTTGAACAGCATCATATATTTCTTTTGCCTGGCTTTTATGTCTTAATACCAATTTGTGAGACATACCAACATTGTTGTATATGCTATAGTTGCATAACGTTCATTCATCTTCATTACTGTGTAGTATTTCATTGTATGTATATACCACATTTATATCTGTACTACTGTTGGAAGATATTTGACTAGCCATTTGTGTACTTGTATTTTGGTCTATGTATATACTGTTTCTCTAGATATGGAATTGGCTGAATTGAAGAAGCACACAGCTTTAGTTTACTAGATAATGTCAAATAATTTTCTAGCTGTGTATGGGTGTCCCCATTGCCATATGCTCACCAAGACTTGGTATAGTTAAACTTTTAAGACTAATATTAGTCCATTGGATGTATAATGGTAATAGAAAATTGCTTGACTGTCATTACTAATGAAATTAAGCATCAAGGACCAGCCTGTGGCATGGTGGTTAAGGTAGCTGAATCCAACATTGCTGATTGTGTGGTTAGAGTTCCAGATCTGATGACTTCAAAAACACGCTGGGTGTATGTGTATGCATGCCCAGAATCCTAAAATGGGGAGAAATGGGAGAAAGGATTACAGTATAACTATTCCCCATGGGAGGATGCTTTCTCTCTTTCTCTCTTTTCAGTGAGCACACATGCACTCTGGCAAAAAATTTTTTAAATCAAAATTAAACATCATTTTGTAAGTTTATTTGCTATTTAGTTTTTTTTTGTGTGTGAGTGAGTGTGTGTGTGTGTGTGTGTGTGTGTTTTGCCTAGTTAAAATTTTGCTCATTTTTTCTACTGCATGATCTCTTAAAATTTTGTTTATAGAAGTAGTTTTCACATTTTAGGTAATAGTTTATTCTTGTGTATATACATTGCAAATATTTGTATGATTTGTTTTTTCATTGTCTCTATAGTTCTTTAGATAAGTAGATGTACTTAATGTTACAAAGAAGAATATATCAGTCACTTTCTTCATGAATAGTTTTATTTGTATCTTACATAAGAAATCTTTCTGTATTCTGAGGTCATATGGATATGTTTCTCTATTATTTTCTAAATATTTTAAAATTTACTATTTTATTTTGATCTTTATCTATGATTGAGCTTAGTAAATTATGTGAATATGCTTCTAATTTTATTCTTTCAAATGGATATTCAAATTTCTTAGCACCATTTACTTTTTTTTTTTTTTTTGGAGAGATTTTTACTTTAGGACGGGTGCGCTCGCCCGCCAGACAGAGACAGAGACATAGAGACAGAAAGCGAGAAATCACCCCCCAGGGGGGATGGTCACGCCACAATCCCTTCTCCTCCATTCTCCTCTCGGGATCTTGGGCACGCATGCACGCATACGCGCCCGGCATGAGTTTTTTTTTAAGCCACCGGGTCCGGGACACGAACCGCGGTCGACTACGTGGGAGTCCAGCGACATAGCCATTACGCTAACTGCTGGTTCCCACCATTTATTTTTTAAAAAATAATTATTTACTTAATTTTATTTATTCATTCATTTATTTTAATTTGACCAGAGAGAGATACAGAGAGAGGGAAAATGAGAAAGCAAGCCACCAGGTTCGGTATTTGAACCGTAGTCAGCCATGTGGGAGTGTCCAGTGCCCCAAACACCATGCCACCTGCTGGTCCCTGCACCATTTACTTGTTAATAAAAAGTCGCTGTGACTTTACTGATAGTGTCACATCTGTCATATTTGAGTCCCATACCAATTTGATCTAGTCCCTAGCTGTCCATCACTGGGCTACTGCTGCACTGTTGTATTTAATTTTAAATTATGTTGATGTCTTTTAGAGCAAGTCCTCTAACTTTGTCCTTCCATGAAAATATTTTGAATATTTTTTACTTTTGGACTTCCAAATATATTGTAGAATTAGCTTGTCAGACTACAAAATGACCGCAGAGGTTTTATTTGCTGTTGGGTTGAATCTGTACACTAGGCTAGTATTGCCATCTCAAAAATACAGAGATTTGGTGCCTGACACTGGATATGATGGGAGGCCTGGATGTGGTTCCTAGACCAACCTAAACAGGCTGGGCCTGGTGGGGCACACCAGTGATCCTACCTAGCTGGGAGAGTGGGGCAGAAAGACAGCCTGGTAAGACCCTGTCAAAATCCCTATCTATCCCTACCTCTCTCTCCCTCTCTGTTTCTCTCATAAAAACCAGCAAACAAAAAGAGGTATCAACTTATGATCACGCTTGCTATTTCTATTTTAAGTCTTTTAATGGTTCTCAATTAGATTAATGTTTCTCTTTAAAAATCTTATATGTATCTTTGTAGATTTATTATTAGCTTATGTTTTTGATACTACTATAAATGGTATCACTTTAAATTTTATTATTTTTTAACTGCTTGTGGGAATAAGTTCTGCGTTTTTTTTTTTTAACTAGTTCTTATACTTTTTATTATGTTATTTGATGACTAGGGCTTCAAATACAATAGGAGTCACAATGGTGACAGTGGGGCATTTTGTTTTGTTCCTATCTCAAAGGAAATGATTTCATCATTAATTGTGATAACTACTAATACATTAGGTTTTATAGGTACATTCTAATTTAGGAGCTGTTAATCTGTGTATGACTCATGGGCCAAATCTAGCCACTTTATTTTTGTAAATAAAGTTTTATTTATAAAACCCAGTCACACTCACTCATTTATATTTTGTCCATGCTGTTTTCTTACCACATTGGCAAAACTGTGCAATGTGACAGAAATCCTATGACTTGCAAAGTTGAAAATATTTATTATCTGTACCTTTAACATGGTAGACTTGCCAACTCCTGCTTTACCAGGTTACAATGTTCTCTTCTATATTTGTTAAACATGAATAAATACTAGATATTATCAAATGCTTTTTCTGCATTTTTTGCATTATGATAATATGTGGTTTTAATGGCCTTTCTCATGTTAAACTAAACATTTATTCCTGGAATAAACACTCCTTTGTTAAATTATACTATCCTTTTTATATATCATTGGATTTAGTTTGTTCCATTTTTTTATGAATTTTTTCATCTTTATTTATAGTTAGAGTGACCTATACTTGTCTTTTTTCTTACTACTCCTTTGGGTCTTGGTATCTAAGTTATGCTAACCTCTTAGAATAAGCTGAAGTTATAGTCAGGTAACTAACCAATGGAGCCTGGAGTTTAGCTGTGGGAAGACTTTTCATTATTGATTTAGTTTCTTTCAAGGATGTAAGATCATATTTTCTCTTTCTCCATGAGTCATAGTTATGGTTTTCTGGGAACTTGTCCATTTTTCCCTAAATTTATATTTATTGTCATAAGCTGTTTATAATATTCTCTTAAACTCTTTAATGTCTGCAAGATGTTTCCTTTGTCATCTCTAACATGGGTTGTATCTTCTTTCTCGTTTACTTGTTCACCGGTGGTTTGTCCATTTTGTTAGTCTTTCCGTAGAACTGACTATTGCCATTGCTCCTCTCTATTATGCGTATGCTTTGTAGTTCAGGAATTACTCTAATACTTAGTCTTTCTTCTAATTGTGTTAAGTTTAATTTGCTATTCTTTATCTAATTTGTTGAAGTGAATGTTGGGCTTATTTTTAAGCATTTTTTTAAAACAACATGCCTTTAAATACTGTAAGTTTCTCAAAACTAAAAAGATATTCTTAATTTAATATCTTCTGTTTTAATTTTTCTTCATTTTTACACTTTTCTGGTTCCTAACATGTTATAATCAAAGTAAGTTTTTTTTTCTTATTTAATTTAATTTTATTATTATTATTTTTAAGTTTGCTATAGGGTATGTGTGCTCACCAGAGAGAGACAGAATGAGAGAGAGAGAGAGAGAGAGAGAGAGAGAGAGAGAGAGAGAGAGAGAGAGAGAGAGAGAGAGAGAGAGAGAGAGAGAGAGAGAGAGAGAGAGAGAGAGAGAGATAAAGTGAAAGTGGGAAAGCAATCTGGCAAGTCTGGGACTCAAACTATAGTTAGACATGAGAGTCCAGTGCCTCAACCACAGTGCCACCCACTCACCCTTTTACTGATGTTTTTAAAATTTTATTTATAGATGAATTATATTTATAAAGTTTTCTCTGTATGATTTTCTTAGAAAATTTTTAGTATGAGGGGTCTTCATAAAAAGCATGTATTAAAAATTATTTAAATATCAATTTTATTTGCATGCAAATTAACTAATACTTTCATTCCATTCTCTTGTGAACTTTTTGAAATATCTTCATACTTGCTTTATGACTCAATATATGATCAGTAAGCATTTCAGGTGAATTTATAAAGAATGTGTATTCTGCAGTAGGTTGATATAATGTTACATGTTTTTGTTAAGTTCATAAATCTCCTGATTCTCTTGTTCTATATAATTAATTTTTTTGCTTGTTCTATGAATTTCTGAGAAAAGGATGCTGAAATTTCCCACTAAAATTGTGAATCTATCTTTATTTGCTTTTTCTGCTGACTTTTTATTTAAATATTTGAGGCCATTTTACTATAGGAAAACTAGAGAAGAAAATGTGGTCATCTAGGAGAACCCCCAAGAAAACCTTAAAGTAAACATCTAAGATTTGAAATGATAATTATAAGCCTTTATAATTACTCAAAATATAAACACATATTATCTCACTTTTTTTTTTTTTGAGAGGTTTTTGCTATAGGGTGCATGTGCTCGCCAGACAAACAGAGAGAGACAGAGAGACAGAAAGCAAGAAATCCCCCCCTCCCCCAGGAGGGATGGCCACACCGCAATCCCTTCTCCTCTATTCTCCTCTCTGGATCTTGGGCATGCACTCACATATACCCGGCATTATCTCACCTTTCTTAATCATCATATCTGTGACTTAAGCGGTATTAACCAAAACTGATAATATTAAAGTCAAACTATTGCCCCATATCACAGGCTACTCAATGACTGAATCATGTCCAAGGAATGAATTTTCTCTCTATTCTACCTCTCTCCCCTTAGCATGCATTGATCCAGATATTCTGGCTTTCTTACTGTGTCTTCATCTCATGAAGGGCATTCCACTCTCACCTTTTGTACTTAGGGCTCTCTATTGAGCAGGTAGACCTCTGATCATACGTCAGTGCTTCAGGGAGGCCTTTCCTCATCATTCCAGTCACTCACTATTTCCTTACCCTGCTTTATTATTCTTCAGAGCACTTAACACTCCCTGGCATTTCATCGATTGGGGTATTGATTATTATTACTCTACCCTCTAGGATATAAGACACCAGGGTCTTTATTGAATTTACTGACAAGTGCTCAATAATTTTTGGTTCAATGGATGAATGAATGACTTTTTTTTTTTTAAAGAATTATATCGATTCATCAATAATAGATTGATTGGTGCAAATCATAGTACAGCAGTGAAATCCTATGTTGTGCTAGGTTGATCTGTATGGTGGGGGTGCAGTCTGGGTTCATGCCCAGAGACCTTCCTTAGTTCTTTTGCCCATGATCCAGGGCTAGCTGAGGGTAGGGGTTTATCATAGATTCAAGATAGTACTGGGAGTACTGCCTTTGCCCATGATCCAGGGCTAGCTGAGGGTATGGGTTTATCATAGATAGAAGATAGTACTGGGAGTACTGTCTCTGTCATTGTGTCTTGCTCATGGAAGAAATCAAACTTTTAAAATTGATTAATTGATTATGGAGATTAAGAATTATAGAGATTTTTGAGTTCCAAGGATTATTTTCAGTATGCTGGAGAGTTGTAAGCAAGAATAAAATAAGATCACTGACTTCAAGTAGTTTAGGATCTTGTTAGGAATAGAAAATATGTGGAACGGATAAAATTTGAAAGTAATACAAAAAGATGGTAATACAAGCAATTATAAGACCATGAACAATTAAGAGCCAAATATATTATTTAAGCAATAGTGCTGTGTATTCAACACAAGGAAGTATCACTGAATTCTTAGCATTACAGAAAATAGAAGAAATTTAAGAGCCTGAGCTGGGTACCCTATTGGTTGTTCAGGATTAACTTTTCCTTTAAAAGGAAAGAAAAAGGTGAAAGTAGACATTGTCCTGAGGGAGAGAGATTATCAGGACCTATGATCAGATGATGAGTGTCTTTAGGGCAGAATGTATCATATTACTACTTCATCCCTGTTAGCTAGAAAGTACGTCTGTCTTATTTCCTTCCTTCCCCTTTCTCTGTCTCCTTCCCTCTCTAATGATCTATCTATCATCTAGCTACCATCCCTCTACTGATTGATGTTCTATGAATTGGTAAATTCAAGAGCAGGCTAGAATATTTTTATACCATTATATTCCAAAATATTATTTTGCTTTTTCTGTTCTATTTTTTCTCTGGCTGAGAGATGGAGAGCCTAGATTAGTGAACATGCTTACAACATCACTTTGGTCCCTAGAGAAGCCAAGAATGGCATTCTTTTCATTATAAGTTAGACTTCTCTTGTATGTCTATATCCTGGTTTGCAACAAATTATACAAAAATTCTATCCTTCAAATCCAAAGTCATATATTATAGAAAAACGTTCCTATGAAAAAATATTTTGTATTGGGCGTTCAGTGGCATGGTAGGTATAAAGGGAATTACTTTGTTTCTTACCGTTACTCAGTCTTCATCACTTTTGACTAGAAGATTGGTAGTTTCTATGCAAATACTGATTCTTACATATTTTACACCTTAAAATAAAACTCAACCCACTAATTTTTCAGTCTTAAAAAAATCTGTAATAGGACTTCCACTGATAATTTCCGAAAACTCTCCAGCTTGAAATATTTCAGTTGGTAGTTTCTAAATTATATATTGACATTTAAATAGGTTTTTTTTTTTAAAAGCAAACTGTAAGCAACTAAAACACTGCACTTACTCTTTTCCTAAATTGATCATAAAACCCTTTCAATTTTTATTTTTCATCTGACCTAAGAACATATTTGGAGTTGTGAAGACCGCTGGTTACTTAAGGAAGAAACAGATTCATATTCAGTCTAGATAATGTCCTTTTCTTTTTATACTATTAATAAATGTAGCTTTCCTTTGAAAGCGTTTCATGGTTTTTATTTCCTTCTACCTACCAGTGTCTTGCAATTGTTTATGTTTGTCCCAGACTTCTCTCTTGATATTGAAGCCTATTTTTCCTAATTCTTGCTCACTGTATCCATTTGGTTATCCCATAGGTGCCTGAAATACCTCCAGTAGAATTCATCCACTTCCAAATAGACTGGCTGACTTTTTACCCATTATTTTTCTATCTCAATTAATGGCACAGTCAAGCACCCAATGTACAAGTTGGAAATATGGAATATTTATTATTTTTCCCTGTACACAAAATGTTACTAAATTTCTCCTTATGTAATTTTTAAATTCTTTTTTATGTCAGAAATGAGAGAGTGAGAAAGAGAGTGAGAAAGAGAGTGAGAAAGAGAACATCTCAGTTGGACATGGCTGTTCTGCAATCCATTTTCCTCCATTCCTCCTTCCTATCAGGAATTTGGTCATGCACACACACATACCTGGCACATTTGTCAAGTTGCCAGGGCAGGGACTCAAACTGTGGTCAACCATGTGGGATCTGGCTTCATTAACTGCTGAGTTACAAGGCCAGCTCATTAAATGTTTAAAAAAGTACTTCCTTAGTATTTCTAGGATTTCTTCCCTCCATCCTCTCTTTCACCTTGACCACTTTATTTGCTGTATTATTATTGGGTCTTTGTAAAAGTCATGACACATTTTTGCATAGAAAAATATGTCATAACTTTTACAATGATCCAATATATTGCTTTGTACCTCTTAGGCAATTTACTTAACCATTGTCTACTTTAATTTCCCATCTGAAAGTGGGGATGGTGATAGGTCTTACCATATAGGAATTTTGTGAACATTAAATAAATACATACTAATTTTTTTTTTTTTTGAGAGGTTTTTGCTATAGGGCGCGTGCGCTCAGAGACAGAGAGACAGAAAGCGAGAAATCACCCCCCAGGGGGGATGGTCACGCCGTAATCCCTTCTCTGTTCTCCTCTCGGGATCTTGGGCACGCACGCGCATGTGCCTGGTGTGAGTTAAGCCACCGGGTCTGGGACGTGACATAGCCATTAGACTAACTGCTGGTCCCAATACATACTAATTTTTAAAAAGAGCGTCTAGAATAGATAAAATACCACAATTTAGTAAAGTTATTATTATTACTACTCCAACATACCTAAATTCAGATTCTGATGAACTGCTGTCTGGATTATTTCACCAGCCTCCAAATGTTTCCTTGTGCAGCTATTCTTATTCTCAAATTTGACTTCAACAGTGCCTTCA
This sequence comes from Tupaia belangeri chinensis, assembly GCF_000334495.1. Lineage (NCBI taxonomy): Eukaryota > Metazoa > Chordata > Mammalia > Scandentia > Tupaiidae > Tupaia > Tupaia belangeri. The sequence goes on along the minus strand of NW_006159939.1, from coordinate 2,315,968 downwards.
AAATACTCTGTCCAAACCATAAATTAGACTCTTTGGTAACCCTACTTAAAATCTTGTGATATCCTCTGATAGTTTCTTTTTTTCTTTTAGAGATTTTTGCTATAGAGCATGTGCGTTTGCTGGAGAGAGGGAGTCAGAAAGCAAGAAATCACCCCCTAGCGGGGGAGGCTGTGCTGTAGTTCCTTCTTCTCCATTCTCTCAGGATCTTAGGCAGGTATGCACACATGTGCCTGGCGTGAGTTTTAAACTGCCAGGTCCAGGACTTCAACCGTGGTTCAAATGAGAGTCCAGTGATGTAATCATTACCCATCTGCTGGTCCCTTTCTATGATAGTTTCATAGTAAATAGTTGCTGAAAGAATCAGTTAGTGGAGTGGGCTTCATGGTGCAGCAGTTGAGCACTGGGTAAAGTAAGCTGGATCCCACGTGGCGTCCAGAGATTTGAATCCCACTTTTAGTGGTTTCATGCCTTTCTTTTGTGAGTATGCCCAGGATCCTGATGGGATGGAGAACTGAAGGAAAGAAAATTGAGGCAGGACCAGGTCCTGTTGAGGGGCGCTTTATTTCTCTGTCCACCTTCTGTGGTGTATATATACATGTTCTCTATCCTGAATATAAATAAATACACTTAAAAATAAAGAATCAATGATTGAACAAAGAAATACCTATGTTACCTATGTAGTACATTTTCAATAAATAGTTTTTTTTCTTTTTTGAGAGAGGTTTTTTGCTATAGGACGCATGCGCTCGCCAGACAGACAGGGAGACAGAAAGCGAGAAATCACCCCCCAGGGGGATGACCATGCTGCAGTCCCTTCTCCACCATTCTTCTCTTGGGATCTTGGGCACACACGCACATGCACCTGGCGTGAGTTTAAGCCACCAGGTCCGGGACTCGAACCGTTTGGGCTACATGGGAGTTCAGTGATATAGCTATTATGCTAACTGCTGGTCCCAATAATAAATGATATAATTGGAATATTATTCATGTTCTCAATGTGTTTGTAAACTTTCAAATTCATTACTACATTTTCCTAAGTACCTTTACTATATAAACTTTTTATGTTGAAAGTCAAGATCTAGATTTACAATTAATCCTGTACTCATTTTTCTTGGGTCTTTTTGTCCTTGGCGAGCTTCTCTCACTTAGCTTGTAATTATTTTCTAACTCAAAGGCTTTGCTTTTAATTGCTCCAAACACCTTTGTTCCCCACCCTAAATTCCTGGCTGGATGTGCTTTTCCAGCATAATTAGTTTTACTCTTGATCTTTCTTTCAATACATGGAAAAAAAGAACATCTCACAATGCTGCTTTAGTCAGGTTTGCAGTGTGAGTTAAGCCACCGGGTCTGGGACGTGACATAGCCATTAGACTAACTGCTGGTCCCAATACATACTAATTTTTAAAAAGAGCGTCTAGAATAGATAAAATACCACAATTTAGTAAAGTTATTATTATTACTACTCCAACATACCTAAATTCAGATTCTGATGAACTGCTGTCTGGATTATTTCACCAGCCTCCAAATGTTTCCTTGTGCAGCTATTCTTATTCTCAAATTTGACTTCAACAGTGCCTTCAAAATACTCTGTCCAAACCATAAATTAGACTCTTTGGTAACCCTACTTAAAATCTTGTGATATCCTCTGATAGTTTCTTTTTTTCTTTTAGAGATTTTTGCTATAGAGCATGTGCGTTTGCTGGAGAGAGGGAGTCAGAAAGCAAGAAATCACCCCCTAGCGGGGGAGGCTGTGCTGTAGTTCCTTCTCCTCCATTCTCTCAGGATCTTAGGCAGGTATGCACACATGTGCCTGGCGTGAGTTTTAAACTGCCAGGTCCAGGACTTCAACCGTGGTTCAAATGAGAGTCCAGTGATGTAATCATTACCCATCTGCTGGTCCCTTTCTATGATAGTTTCATAGTAAATAGTTGCTGAAAGAATCAGTTAGTGGAGTGGGCTTCATGGTGCAGCAGTTGAGCACTGGGTAAAGTAAGCTGGATCCCACGTGGCGTCCAGAGATTTGAATCCCACTTTTAGTGGTTTCATGCCTTTCTTTTGTGAGTATGCCCAGGATCCTGATGGGATGGAGAACTGAAGGAAAGAAAATTGAGGCAGGACCAGGTCCTGTTGAGGGGCGCTTTATTTCTCTGTCCACCTTCTGTGGTGTATATATACATGTTCTCTATCCTGAATATAAATAAATACACTTAAAAATAAAGAATCAATGATTGAACAAAGAAATACCTATGTTACCTATGTAGTACATTTTCAATAAATAGTTTTTTTTCTTTTTTGAGAGAGGTTTTTTGCTATAGGACGCATGCGCTCGCCAGACAGACAGGGAGACAGAAAGCGAGAAATCACCCCCCAGGGGGATGACCATGCTGCAGTCCCTTCTCCACCATTCTTCTCTTGGGATCTTGGGCACACACGCACATGCACCTGGCGTGAGTTTAAGCCACCAGGTCCGGGACTCGAACCGTTTGGGCTACATGGGAGTTCAGTGATATAGCTATTATGCTAACTGCTGGTCCCAATAATAAATGATATAATTGGAATATTATTCATGTTCTCAATGTGTTTGTAAACTTTCAAATTCATTACTACATTTTCCTAAGTACCTTTACTATATAAACTTTTTATGTTGAAAGTCAAGATCTAGATTTACAATTAATCCTGTACTCATTTTTCTTGGGTCTTTTTGTCCTTGGCGAGCTTCTCTCACTTAGCTTGTAATTATTTTCTAACTCGAAGGCTTTGCTTTTAATTGCTCCAAACACCTTTGTTCCCCACCCTAAATTCCTGGCTGGATGTGCTTTTCCAGCATAATTAGTTTTACTCTTGATCTTTCTTTCAATACATGGAAAAAAAGAACATCTCACAATGCTGCTTTAGTCAGGTTTGCAAGCACAGTATGGTTTATTCTCATTCTTTACTATATTCTAATCTATTCTAGAGGCACCTTTCTTATTTGGTTAAACTAATTATTTAACTGAATATGCATATGCTCCAATCCCAAGTAAATAACTTCCCATCAGTAAGTGACATCCGAGGGTGTTCTACTCTTCTTCTTATACTTCCTAACCTTTTATGTAATTCAGATGAAAGACTTCCAGCTACCTGCTAAAATATTTCTTTCTGAGGCAAATGAATGATATACAATATTAACCTTGATTAGAATATTTGCATTTTAATTGGAAATTTCTGAGAGCTGAAATACTGTCCAGGACCAAATGAATATTCTATTGGTAGAATTGAAGGCACAGATACCGGGAGATATCTTGACACAAGAAACTCTTCCTGGGATGTTCAAATCCTAATAAAAATGAACTTACAGTCCTGGCCCATATTTTTCTCCATTTTGAAGTCTTAAAATTTGCAAACTTTTTTTTATTGTATATTTTTATGGTGTACAGCATGCTGTTTTGGAATATGTATACCTTGTGGGATGACTAAATGACGTCAATTAACATATGTATTAACTCACATACCGCTTCTGTGTGGTGAGAATACTTATAATGTACTTCATTTAAGGTGGGATCCCCAAATCTGAGAGGGCTCACATGTAATGTTTACAGATTCCAAAGAAGTCACCCAGAGGTCCAGCAGAGAAGCATGAATTACTCACACAGGAAAGGATGTTTCAATGATGGCCTGTCGGCATGTGATCCATGCTGTCAGGGAGCATAAGCTTAGGTAATATACATTAAGGATACAGCATACATAAATCAATCAAAGACCAGTGCAGACTCTGTCATCAAGATGGGGATCTGGTTTCTACATTCATTGTTTGAAGATGACAAAACGATTTCGCTTATCTTAACAGAATCAGCAGGGTATGTTTAAGGTTTGGTGCCTCTAATCTTGAGATGTTGATTTTTTTTATATCTCATGAGGTGAGGGTCTGTGGTGCACATATCTCTGATTGGCCCCAGCCAGCCATGGACAAATTCCATGGGATAAAAGTAATGGTCACATTAGTACCAGCAGGTGCCATGGTGGTTAAGGCGCTGGACACTCCCACATGGCCCACCATAGTTTGTGTCCTGGACCTGGTGGCTTGCTTTCTTACTTCTTCTCTCTGTCTCTCTCTCTCTCTCTCTGTCCCTCTCTGGTCAAATTTAAATAAATGAATGAATCAATACATTTAAATAATTAATTCTTAACAAAAAAACGTAATGGTTAATGGTTACAAGATGCTTATGATCCCCAGCTGTAGCCTGTAGCTAGGTCTCAGGGAAAACAAGGTGGGGGACAGTTCAACCTATAGAGCATACCTACACTTAGAAGTTTTTAGGAATATATTGATATTTACTACAGTCACCACATTGTACAATATACCTCTTACTCTTCCTGCCTGTAGGAGGTGTATCCTTTGACCAACATCCTGCCCTGTACCCTAGCCCCTGGTAGCCTTTGTACTATTTTTATGAGTTTGAATTTATTAGATTCCACGTATAAATAAGATCATGTAATATTTGTCTTTTCCACCTGGCTTATTTCACTTTTTAAATAAAATTTGTAGAAGGCCGTTAGTTTGAACTGAGCTTCTGCATTAGGTTCAGTAGACCAACTAAAATGTAGTTACT
>NW_006159939.1:2250242-2311348 GCF_000334495.1 Tupaia belangeri chinensis | reverse complement strand
GACTATGTTATATATCTCTCACCCCAAATATATACACAAGAGAGAGAGAGAGAGAGAGAGAGAGAGAGAGAGGGAGGCAGGGAGAGAGAGGGGCAGGCCAGTTCCCCAAACAGACCAGATTTAACCAACATGATAAGGAAGTCTATTCTATATTAACCTTTAAAAGGAGAGTAAATTAGTTTGGGTGTGATGGCATGTGGCTAATAATCTCAGCGACTGCGGACATGGAGGCAGGATGATTACAAGTGCATGATCAGAACAGCAGATTGAGATCCTTTGTTTAAAAAAAAATTTTTTAAATAAACTAAAAATACAACTACCAGATGATTCAGGCTTGACGTTCCAGGTGGTCCCAGCTTGTGAAACAGCAGTATCTTAGCAGTACATGTCATTGTAGTTGTGTCCTATTTTTAATAATTTTGAGAAACATCCTTACTGATTTCCATAATGGTTGTACTAATTTATATTGCCACTGACAGTATAGAAGAGTTCTCTTTTCTCCATATACTAACCAACACATGTTATCATTCATTTTTTTGATGATAGCCATTCATTTTAACAGATGTGAGGTGATATCTCATTGTGATTTTCCTTTGCATTTCTCTAATGTTTGGAGTAGTTAAACCTTTTTTCATATGCTTTTTGGCCATTTATGTGTCTTCTATTGAGAAATGTCTCTTCAGATCCTTTGACAATTTTAAAGTGGGTTATTTGTTTTCTTACTATCAAGTTACCTAAGTTGTACATTTTGGACTTTTAAAATAATAATTTCTGACTTACATATAATCATTATATTGGGTCATCAGAAAAGTCATGGCATATCTTCCTATGTTGTTCTATGCAAAACTGCATCATGACTTTCTGATGACCCAATACATCTTTGTAGATGCAGCATGGTTTCTTAAAGCATGTGTACAGTACGCAATAACCAAATAAAAGCTATAAATATATTCATCATCTTAACATTTAACATTGTATTTATATTATGTTGTATGCCATTTGATATTTGTTCTACTAATTTTTGGGGGGTAGATATATTGAATGGTTGATGTGTTTTACTCTGCTGTGGTGCAGTGTTTCGTAACTTATTACACTTTTTTAAGTGCATTCTTATATTAATTGATTGTTTTCTTCCCCTCCTCTTGCAGTTTTTGTCTACCATTACTTTACTGATTCTATTCTATTGAGACTCTTAGCTTCTGTTAAAGAGTGAGAACTCTTGGTACATATTAAGAGGAACACATACGGTATTTATCTTTCATAGCTTGGCTTAAGTCACTTGGTGCTATATCTTCTAAGTTCACCCACTTTGTGTCAAATGACAGGAATTCATTGTTCTTTATGACTGAGTAGTGTTCTATTGTGTATATGTGCCACATTTTCTTTATTGATTCATCAGTTGTTGGGCACTTAGCTCAAGTCTAGTGTCTTTGTTATAGTACAGATGCTATGTTATAGTGGATGTGCAAATGTCTCTCTGAAAGAGTAGTTTCCTATCCTTTAAGTGTATACCTAAAAGTGGGATTACTGGGTCAAACAATAGTTTTACTTTTAGATTTTTGAGGCACCTCTATACTGTATTGTACAGTGGCTATACTAATTACATTCACACCAATATTGCATAAGAGTTCCCTCTTTATAATCTCATCAGCTCTTGTTCTTTTTTTAGGTTTTCACAACTTCACCAGCATGTATCATTTTTTTTTTGATTATAGCTATTCTGACTGGGGTTAGGTAATGCCTCATTGTGGTTTTGATTCACATTTCTGTTATGAGAAAAGGATCAGATATGTGATTTGCAACCAATTAATTGGACATTTCATTATTCCTTGATTATTTGATTTACTATGCAGACTATTGTAATTAGATTGTAATTCCATATATCTGTTTTTGCTTTTGCTGCCTACACCAACATCATGGAACTTTTCCCCTTTTTTAAAAAAATTATTTTTAAAATTTTTAATAGGTTTTAAAAATTATTTTATTTGGGGATCAGCAGTTAGCATAATGGCTATGTCACTGGACTCCCATGTAGACGACTGCAGTTTGAGTCTCAGACCCGGTGTATTCAATCAAAGCCAGGCATGTGGGTGTGCGTGCCCAAGATCCCGAGAGGAGAACAGAGGAGAAGGGATTGCGGCATGGCCAGCCCCCCTGGAGAGTAATTTCTTGCTTTCTGTCCCTCTCTTTCTGGTGAGCACATGTGCCCTATAGCAAAAACAAAACTCTCCAAAAAAATGATTCTTTCTTTCTTTCTTTCTTTCTTTCTTTCTTTCTTTCTTTCTTTCTTTCTTTCTTTCTTTCTTTCTTTCTTTCTTAATTTGAGCAGAGAAGGATAGAGCAAGAGAGAGAAAGATTGAAAGTGAGAAAGCAAGCCATCAGGTCCAGGACTCAAACTGTGTTCGGCCATGTGGGAGTCCAGTGCCCTTAACCACCATGCCACCTGATGGCCCCAAATTTTTAATAGTTTTACAGTCTCAGGTTGTATGTTTAAATCTGCAATCCATTTTTAGTTGATTTTTTTCATATCTCATGAAATGAGGGTCTGTGTCATTCATTTCTATACGGATATCTGGTTTTCTTAACACCCTGTATTATTCTTTCCCCTTTGCATGTTCTTGCCACTTTTGTTGAACTCATTTGACTGTAAATATGTGGGTTTATTTCTGGGCTCTCTATTCTCCTCCACTGGTTTATGTGTCTTGTTTTTATGCTGGTATTGTGCTAAAGCTTGGAAACTTCATGAGTATAGTCTGGATCCCATTATCTTACTTCTTTCCACAATCTACTAGAAGCAGAAAAAAGATGACCAGAGAACAAAGAAAAAGAAGAAAATAGAGGGTGAGATTGGGAAGGAAAATTTAGGCCCAAAACTTGGAAGTGTCTTTAAACTAACCTCTTGTCATCTAATTAATTTATCACACTGAATGAATGCATATTTAATGCAGTCAACCCCAAAGTATGTCTTGATTTGATTCATTTTTCTCAACCTTCTTACTTAGTCAAATCTATCATCATTTCTCCACTGTACATTGGAAGAACTTCCTAACTGGTCTCCTTCTTTCTATTCTAATCCTCCTGCAATTCATTCTTCACACCAGTTATCATAGTGATTTATTTAAAATGTAAATAGGATCATGTAATTTCCTTGCTTATTATCTTTCAAGGGTTCCCCACTGTAGTTAAGATAAAATACTCTTTAACATTGCCTTTGAAACACTGTAGGCTCCAGCCCTGCCTTTCCCTCCAGCCTCACTTTGTGTATTTTTTAATCTTATTTTTATTTTTTAAAATTGTATTTATTTATTATTTTAATTTGACCAGAAAGGGACAGAGGGAGAGAGTGAGAGAGAGAGATACAAGTGAGAAAGCAAGCTGCCAGATCCGGGACCCAAACTGCAGTCAGTCACGTGGGAGTCCAGCGCCCTTAACCATCACACCACCTGCCGGCCCCTAATCTTATTTTTATTAAGGTATCATTGACAAATAAAAATGGCATGTATGTATAGTGTACAATGTCATGTTTTGATATAATCATACATTGAAATGATTAAATCAAGCTAATTAAGGTGTGGTCACCTTACATACTTTTGTGGTGAGAACATTTATGATCCAATCTCAGCAATTTTCAAACAAATAGTATCTTATTGTTTGTTTGTTTAGTATAGTCACCATGCTCTACAGTAGATCCTCAGAACTCATTTGTCCTCTTTTTTTTTTTTTTTTTGAGAGTTTTTTTACTATAGGGCGCATGCGCTCACCAGAAAAAAAGTGACAGAGAGACAGAAAGCAAGAAATCATCCCCCAGGGGATGATGGCCACACCACAATCCCTTCTCCTCTATTCTCCTCTCAGGATCTTGGGCATGCACGCACACGTGCCTGGCGTGAGTTTAAGCCACTGGGTCCGGGACTCGAACCACGGTCAACTACATGGGAGGCCAGTGACATAGCCATTACGCCAACTGTTGGTCCCTCATTTGTCCTTTTTAACTGCAACCTTGTACCTTTGGGAAGCATCTCTCTGTTCTGCCACCACCCTCAACCTCTCACTCCACTTCCGGCAGTCCAGGACCTGCAGCTTCACCTTGTATCATCTGTCACTGCTCACAACCGGCAGACACAACTTGCAGCTCCATGCCACCTTTTAGCCCCATGCCACATAGCACCACGCTCTTTACTGAGTGGGGACTTTTACTCACGCTGTTCTGCCTAAAGCAGTTTTTACTCCACTCTTTCTTCAGGTTTCAGCCTCCGGTCACTTACACAGAGAAACCTCCCTAGCACCTTGTATCATCTGTCACTGCTCACAACCGGCAGACACAACTTGCAGCTCCATGCCACCTTTTAGCCCCATGCCACATAGCACCACGCTCTTTACTGAGTGGGGACTTTTACTCACGCTGTTCTGCCTAAAGCAGTTTTTCCTCCACTCTTTCTTCAGGTTTCAGCCTCCGGTCACTTACACAGAGAAACCTCCCTAGATACTCCTAAACTAGCCTCCCCTGTTTCCTTATCTCTTCCTATTGTAGACAGCTCCCTGAGATTACTATTATAAATAGTAATCTTTATAATAGTAATATTTATAATAGTAATCTCCATTGGTAATTTTTCATAGCTTATTTGTGTATCTCCCAACTAGACTGCATTAGACTACCTGCTGTTCTACATGGAGCTCTTGATTGAGGTTCTTTGAGGGATTTTTTTGTGTGTGCTTTTTTGTATTTTAATGCCAAACCAATTTGTCTATTTATTTTTCCATTTTAGCCCACTAAACTGTAAAGTCCACTACTAAGGCCTCCTTTTATCTTTTCTCTTTATTATTGTATCACAAAATTCTCGGTAGATAGTAGTTACTCAGCAAATAATGATGAAAAACTAAATTATGTTGGTGTACAAACCTTGGTGGCTGGGCATCTGATGGCCAGTTTATTGAGAGAGCACAATATGGGAATTAATAGGATTCTAGATACTCAAATATGCATGTCATTTTAATTGTAGGTGGTGTATATCTGTACATATGGGATTCTTGGGACTCAGGATGCACCATTCCAAGATGTGACCATAGGTGAACGGAATATGCCACCCCCAAATATATTTCTTTGGCATATTTTGAGCTGCTCATTGTGAGATACTGCAGACATAAGAGTAGCCCCGAAAAGCTGTCCTTCTGTTAAAGAAATTTACATCTATATAGAAAATCCACATTAGTAAAACCGTCTGTATCAGGTTTCTCCAGACAACTTTTTCTTTTTTCGTACATAAGGCCGTTTATCTGTATAACAAGACAACCTATGTGTTTCCTCCTCTCGCCTCCCGTAACAGTTACCACTACTTCCTAGAAGCTGAAGCCCGTTCCTTCAGTTGCTCAGGATGCTAAGTATCTCAGTCTCACATTTTGTGAAACTCCTGTGTGTATAGTCAAAAACCAAAACTACAAAATTCTAAAGCTCTAAATTGACTTTATTTATGAGTCTAGAATTGGGCAACATTTCATTCCATAAAATAGAGTGGGTGTTACAAGGAACAGTTTGAACAGAAGAGTTTGGTTTTATCCGTAGACAAGAAATTAAGAAAGCAGGAACAGAGCACAAAAGTACAAAAAAGTAGGTTGGTTATTTTGAAATTACTTTTCTTGTAAGGGAGGGATAAGGAGACAAAACAATAGGAAAATAACTAAGGAGTTAACATCAGGTTACTTCTTTTGCAGAAGGATTCGAACACTCAGGGAACTCCATTAACATGCTGACTGAAATTGGCCTGCTTGGGAAACTAGGATTTTATTTCTCTTGATTTCTCTGAAGATAGGTAACAATTTAACTTTGACTTGGTGACACAAGGAATTCTATTTTGATTTTTAGACTGGTTTGTTGGAGCTGAGTGCATGAGTTTACAAAACAATGGTCCTCTGTAATTTTTAACAGCACATGCATTATTAAAATGGTTTTTCTCTGGCAAGCTAGTGGTGTGGTGGTTAAGGTGGCTAGATTCCACATGGCCAACTGGGCAGTTTGAGTCCCAAACCTGGTGGCCTGAAAAACTTGGTGCGTGTGTGTAGGTGTATGTGCGTGCATGTGTACATGCCCAAAATCCTGAGAGGAAAATGGAGAAGGGATTGAGGCATGGCTATGCCCCCCTGGGAGGGGAATTCTCACTTACCCTTCCTCTTTTTTTTTTTTTTTCCCTTACTCTGTCTCTGATGAGCGCATGTACCCTCTAACAAAACTTAAAAAAAAAAAGTTTTTCTCCTGTTAATCTGCCTTATTTCAGTTTAATTTGTAACCTAGCCAAAGAACCTAGAGAGGAAGAGGGAAGTCATTGTTCCTCCCCTTCCACAATGATATACGTTTCCGTTTTAGAACAGTACTAATTTCATGTAACTTAATTTTTAAAACTAAAATTGTCTAAATGCAAAATAATTTGTGATGTAAATTTTATGCTTTGCTAACTCATTCAACATATGTAAATTTACATATCATTTAGAAGCAAATAAATAAAGAAGCAAACTCGTATGTGACCAAACCGTGTGTCTCCATTTTTGTTTGAGAACCATGGACATGTTTTTCAGGTTGGCCAGAGGGAAATCAAATAGTTAGATTAGAAAGGTCATTAAGGATACAGTTGAGCGAGGTACTCAGTCCCCAGCTCTACACTACAGTGAGGTTTCGTCAAAGTTCCATATCAGAAATAATGTGCTTTGGAGAGGAAGGAGTTTTTGAATGTCTGATAAGAAGTGGCCATTTATTAGCAGTCTGACCCAAGGCATGTCAATTAATCTCTTTGGGTCTCAGTTCCTTTTCATCATGGATGAAAGAACTAAACCCCATAAGAAATTCTTTTCTGCTTTATTATTCTTGAGCTATTTTCTCTGTAGTGGTAGGAGAACAGAAAAGAAAGTATGTCAGGAAAAAAAAGGGTAGGAAAACAGTGGTAATTGTTCTGGAATAGAAAGATGCAGAAAAATATACATGGTGGTTGTGAAAGGGGAGCTATATGGGAAAATAAAGATTTAGATCTTTCTTCAATCCTCTCCAAGTTTATTTATTAACAAATATTTGTATAGTGTTAAGAAATCCTTAAAGTGGCATTGACTTTTTGCCAGGTGTCGTGCTAAGAGCTTTACAAATATTAATTCACTTGATACTGAGAAGACAAAGACTACTAGCATCTCCGTTTCATAGCTGAGGAAATTGAGGCACAGATAGTTAAGCAATTTAATAACCTGGGTCACATAGTTAATGAGGGCCAGAGCTGGATTTCAGACTCAGGCAGTCTGATTTCAACATCCATGCTGTCGTAAGGCTTACTTCACTGTTAGAATGTACCATATAGTTTCCTCAATGGAAACCTCCACATCAAAGACAAACATTTCTTGAACTGTAACAAAAATAATAAATCACTCCAGACATATTTAGGCTAACACATACCCTATTCGTTCCTATGTAATTACACTTTCTCTCGAGCCTGCCACATTTGGTATCACTGTTTTCGTATGAACTAACTCTTCAAGCAAGACTAATGCAAAATGGAGGGGATTGTTCTTTGTTCAGCTGCAAACCAGGTGGCACAGAGCACAGAGGACAAAGCCAGACTCTAGAGAGCATGTGAAGGCAACCGACTCTCAGACATACTTGCATAATTAGCTAGGATGCATTTTCCTTCAAATGATTGTGACTCTTTTTTGAAGTTTACATCCAATTTTCTTCCTACTACCCTAATTAAAACAAGAACAATCCTCCAAGAAAGCAAGAAAACTAGTTTTTAAAATGAAGTTTGGCTTTTCCATTAGGAAACATTTCAAGTTTAAGTGCTATGTTGATCTTGTACTGTAGGAGGCAGCATCTCATTGATAAAACAATCACCATGGGTTCTGCTGTTGTTTTTGTTGTTGGTTTTCTTCCTTTCTTTGTGAATAGGATTGTGATTGTCTCATACTTTATTATATATTGGTTTCTATTAAAAAAATAAACAACTTCAAGTCTTCGCAAAGGGATAGACGCAATGACTGTTGCTGATAGTGTACATAAAATGAAATCTCCTTCCTATGGTTTCAATCTACTGTGACCTTTAACTTGTACTCATACTATTCGGTTTACATTTTCAGAGTTGGAAGGAACCCAGGAGATACTTTCTTTTGATTTAATTCTTCTGTTTTACAGATCTGAAAGACCAGAGTGGTTAAATGACTCGCTGAAGACAGTAGTGGGAGAGACAGGACTGGCTTCCACGCTTTTCTAGCATTGGTTCTGTGCCCTGCACACAATTCCCAGGGTAAATGTTTGTGTAGTCTGGGGTTCAAGTCCCTGTAACATGCTCTTTTTTTGCTTCCCCAGTCACACACACATACTTCTTTCATCATCACACCTTTTTTTTTTTCCCTTCCAGTTCAATTTATATTAGAAGAAGAACAACATGTGTATCTGGAGAGTTAATGTTGATGTCTAGAGGGTCATTCAGTTTTATTAAACTTCAAGCAGTGAAATGTCTTGCGAGCCGTTCATCACAGGTGCTTTGAGGGTATGCTTGCAGAGAGAGAACCAGGACTGCTGGGAGCTAGGGCTTCCATGATCCCAGGGTATTAAAATCAGGTTGTCAGAGTGTGTTAGAACTCAGTTTCATGCCTCTGGTCCTGCTGTTCTGACTGTCTGGTTCCCAGCATTTAAAAAATATTTTATTTAAATATGCATGTGATTTGTATTTGCATCTTTGTTTCTATACTCCAATTACAATTGGTGTCTATCAGGGTAGACCCTGTTCCTTCTCTCTCCCCAGGGTCCTTTAAAAAAATTCCTACATTTGCTTCTTTTAAAACACAAAAAGCTACCACTACCAAAACCACCACGACAAAACTTACTTTTTACTCTTCAAAGCTCACTTAGAATACTTCAGCCCATAGTAACCTTTCCTTCCTTTAACCCAGGACATCTGTGTTGACAGTTATTCTGTTACTATTTCATGTTCAAAATCTGGCCTCTTCAACCAGATTGTACTTACCCCAGGATATATTCACATCTGCCCTGCTGTAAAGTATAGACATCTATCTAGGGGATTAGCTAATTCAATTATGAAGCCCCCAGCCCCTTTCCTGATCCTTCTTGCAATGCATTAGAAATGATTTTGTGGCTACTTTGATTTAACAGATTTCAGGATGCTGAGGAGGCCACACATACCAAAGGGTTGATGTTTTACAAGGTCACCCATGACTGTGACCTTTCCTTCTCTCTTTCTTCCACAAGACAAGCAAGCTGATCCAAAGCACCATATATATATTTATTTATTTTTCATCTAAAAATTCTGGGAGAACTGCCTGATAATAAAATTTAGATTTGAGGTTGGGAAGAAGTGACCCTTCAGGTCTTAAACCCAATTTATGTGGAACTCTGCATTGGGATTTCACGTACAAGCTGGGCCAATAATAATAGAAGGTCCTTTGATTTTTGCCTTTGCACCTTTCTTTATGTTTCCATGAGATGCTGAAGGAGAGATAGTATAACTGATGCCAAACAGGATTTGAGCATTTCAGACTATTTTTAAACAGTGAGCACATGTTAAAGATTTATCTAAGTTTTTAATGAGGGAGCCAGCAGTATGATAAATCTGGTTCAAAGGAGAAGAGACTATATTTTTAGTAACTCAAATAATGAATATTGAATGAAAGATTGCTGTGTTAGGTACAAACATAATCAATGTCCTCTAGCACAATTAAAGGTACAAACATAATCAATGTCCTCTAGCACAGTTTAAGTAGTACACATGTGTGTGTGTGTGTGTGTGTGTGTGTGTGTGTATAAAAATCCTGATAGGAATAACTTGTACCTTTACTTTGTCAAATCTCTACTAGACAAAGTTATTTTCATTTTTATTAGATAAGAATTATTTGAATTATTATATATTTTCTAAAAGTTAACATCTATCCCTACAGTGTTGTAAAATATCCTAATTATGGATACTGCTAGTATAATACTAATAGTAAATAGTAAAATGCAGTTACACAATTTATGGAATTAAATCACCATATGTATCTGTTACACAAGTTCTAGCCTGATACTGATAGAAAATATTGTCATTCCTTTGCCTCTTTCCAAGTTTTGTGTATTTTACTTAACCATCCCACCTTGTGATCATAAATAATCTTCAAAGTTATTAATTATTCAGACCAATAATTATAACAAAAATCCTGGTCTTACTGTGTTTGGCTTAATTCATTTAGAAAGGTATACAAAACTATAACACACAAGGGGGACCAACAGTTGGCGTAATGGCTGTGTCGCTGAACTCCCACGTAGTAGACCGTGGTTTGAGTCCCGGACCCGGTGGCTTGAACTCACGCCGGGCATGTGTGCATGCGTGCCCAAGATCCTGAGAGGAGAATGGAGGAGAAGGGATTGCAATGTGGCCATCCCCCCTGGGGGGTGATTTCTCGCTTTCTGTCTCTCTGTCTCTCTCTGTTTGTCTGGTGAGCGCACGCACCTTATAGCAAAAACCCTCCAAAAAAAGAAAAAAAAAACAAACCTATAACACACAAGGTAATTTATAGTATGGTCAGCAAATATAGAGATTAGGTGCTAAGCGACTTTTAAGGTGAGAAAATTAAATTTTTTCTGCAAATTTAATAAGGAATCAAGATTATACTTTTAATAGGCTCTATACAGAGGTTCTGAAACATTTTATTAGCAAAATTTCAAGCAGGAGCAGAAATAAAGAGAATAGTGTAGTGAAAACATCCATGCTTTTCCTCTTGCTTCAAGAATCATCCATCCATGGCTAATCTTATTTTTTCTATAATTAACCTCTCAACACTGGTTATTTAAAAAAATTCTTACATCTTGATTGAGTTACAAATGACATATAATAAAATGTAGGCAATTAAAACGTGTAATTCAATCAATTGAAAATGGCAACGTCAAGGTCA
Source organism: Tupaia belangeri chinensis (assembly GCF_000334495.1). NCBI lineage: Eukaryota > Metazoa > Chordata > Mammalia > Scandentia > Tupaiidae > Tupaia > Tupaia belangeri. The sequence continues at coordinate 2,300,437 of NW_006159939.1, read as the reverse complement.
GTGACGTGTGTGTGACGTGTGTACACTCATGAAATCACCACTGAAATCCGTATACAAATATTTTCAGCACCCCAAAAGTTCCTTCTCCCTCTTTGTAAGCCATCCCTTGTTTGTCTTCAGGCAACCAGTGATCTGCTTCTTATGGTACATTTTAGAATTTTATATAAATTAAATCATAATATATACTTTTTCGTTGCTTGGCTTCTTTCATTAAGCATAATAATTTTGATTCTTGTGTGTATCAGTAGTTTAGTATTTCATTATCTATGCATACCACATTTGTTTATTCATTCCTTGATTTATGCACATTTGGGTTGTTTCCAGTTTTTTGTTTAAGGTTTTTACTAAAGGGCATGTGCACTTGCCAGAGAGAAACAGAAACAGTGGAAACAAGGGAAAAGTGGAAATAAGGGAAAGTGGAAATAACCCTTCCATGGGGGATGGCCACACTGCAATCCCTTTTCCTCCATTCTCCTTTCAGGATTTTGGACATGCACGCACACATGCCTGGCATGATATTAAAGCCACCAGGTCTGGGACTCAAACCATGGTTCAGCTATGTGGGAGTTCAGTGCCTTAATCACCAAGTACCTGCTGGCCCCCTCTCCCACTTTTTAACTGTTAAAAATAAAGTTGTTATGAGCATTCATGTACAAATTTTTACATTTTGGATTCTATCACGTAAATACTTAGCAGTAGAATGGCTCTAGCATGTACTGCTGGTGCGTGGTTTGAATGTGTTCTCTAGAGTTCATGTTCTCTAGAGTTCACTTAATCCTCAAGGCAGCACTGTTGGGAGGTAGGATTTAATGGGATGTATTCAGTGGAAGGCTTACTCTCATGAGCGGATTAATGCCAATTTTGAAATTGCTTGGGGCTGTGAGTTTGATCTTTCTGTCTGCCCTTCCATTTTCTGTGAGCAACAAGAAGGCCTTTACCAGATGCCTCGATTTGAACTTCCTAGTCCTTAGAACTGTGAGCCAAGTAAATTTCTGTTCATTATAAATTACCCAATGTGTGGTACTCTGTAATAGCAGGAGAAAATGGACTAAGTCAGCAGGTAACTTTAGCTTTTTACAAAATGCCTAAGTGCTGTACAATATATTCTGCAGACCCACAGCAATATGTATGAGTTTCAGTTGCTTCACATCTTACCAAGACTTAGTAAGGTTTTTTAAAAAAAATTTTTGAGAGGTTTTTTTGCAACAGGGCGCATGCGCTCACCAGAAAGACAGAGAGAGACAGAGAGAGACAGAGAGATAGAAAGCAAGGAATCACCCCCCAGGGGGGATGACCAAGCTGCAGTCCCTTCTCCTCCATTCTCCTCTTGGGATCTTGGGCACGCACTCGCCCAGCATGAGTTTAAGCCGCCATGTATGGGACTCGAACTGCAGTCGACTATGTGGGAGTCCAGTGACATAGCCATTATGCCAACTGCTGGTCCCAGTAAAGTTATTTTTATTTTTAGAAATTTAGTCATTCTAACAGATGTGTTCTTGTATCTTATCATAGTTTTAATTCGTATTTCTCTGATAATTAATGATGTGTAGCATCTATTTAATTAACTTATTCATGTATCTTCTTTTGTGAAGTATCTGTTCAAGTTTTTTATTTTATTTTATTTTTTTAAGGTTTTTGCTACAGGGTGTGTGCACTCGCCAGAGAGACAGAGAGAGAGACATAGAGACAGAAAGCAAAAAATCAACTCCTGGGGTGGATGCTCACACTGCAATCCCTTCTCCTCCATTCTCCTCTTGGGACCTTGGGCACGGATGCACATGCGCCCGCCGTGAGTATAAGCCACTGGGTCTGGGACTCAAACCGTGGCTGACTACATGGGAGTTCAGCGACATAACCATTACACTAACTGCTGGTCCCTCTGTTCAAGTCTTTTACCCTGTTTAAATTGGGTTTTTATCTTCTTGTTATCGGGTTATTAATTTTTTTTTTTAAGATTTTTGTCATAGCATATGCACTTTGCCAAAGAGAGAGAGAGTGAGAGACATTGAAAGGGAAAGTGAGAAATAACTCCCCTGAGGGGATGACCACACCACAATCCTTTCTCCTCCATTCTCTTCCTGGGATTTTGGGCACTCATGCATGTGTGCCCAACACGATTTTCAAGCCACCATGTCGAAGACTGGAACCATAGTCCAGAGCTATAACTACCCTACCACCTACTGGCCCCATGTTACAAGAGTTCTTTAGATATCCTGGACCAGACTCCTTAGCTATATACATGTGTTGCAAAATGTTTCTGCTAGTACATAGTTTGCCTTTCCATTTTCTATCCATATAGCTTTAAATTTCTTTATTAATTGCCAGAGAGCAAGTTGCTTGTCTGAGAGAGACAGAGACATAGAGAGAGAGAGGAAAAAAAAACACTGCTCAATAAGCTGTGGTCATACCACAGTCAATTCTCCATTTCTCTGTCCTGTTAGGATTTGGGGCATGCACACACATGCTCCTGGTGTGTTTATCAAGCTACCAGGGCCAGGATTCAGCCATGAGGGATCTGATTCCTTTAAGCATTAAGGCTTTAGGATTGGCCTCAGACTTCTTATTTTGACTTTTTTCTTGGAATGTATATTTTCCATTAGTTTGATTTCGATTTATCTCTTTTCTTATATATAAAATGTTTCTCTTAGACAGTGCATATTTGTTCTTTTTTAAAAAATCTATTCTGAAAACCTCTGCCTTTTATTTATATTGCTTACTTAATTTTTAATAGTATTACTGATAGGATTGGATTCATGTCTACCATATTATTATTTTTTTCTATGCCTCTCTTATTTTATTGCATTGTTGTTCCTTTCCTGCCTTTTGAGTTATTTAAATATTTCTAAAATTTGGTACAATGTATCATGTGGCTTTTTAGCTATGCTTCCTGGCATTATTTTAGTAATTTTTCAAGCAATTTTTATTATATATCCTTTACTTTTACGGTCTATTGAGAATTAGTGTTGTAATTTTTTATGTAAGATGTATAACCCCACAACTATATAGGTCCCATTGCCTTTCAACCTTACCTGCTACTTGTTATGCTTCATGGGAGTTGGGGGGAGACAGGCATTTTGACAGTCTTGCCTTACTGTGATCTCCTGCGCAGCCTCCCAGTTAGCTATGACAAGTGCATGCCACCGTGCTTGGCCTACTTATTTTGGTTCAGGGGTCAAAATCCTGCTTCCTCTGTGACTTCAGCCTCTCTGAGCAGCGCGCTACAACTTGTGCCACTGTGGCCAGGCAGACTTTTTACTTTTTAATCCGACGTGCTTTTTATATTGTCTATCCAGTTAGTGACACAGATAGGTTAATAATTAGCAATATTATGTAAAATTTCACTTTATCGTCAGAGAAGAATAAATAAGAGCACTGTGAAACAAGATGTTCAGTTGAACCAGTTGTTGCCAAAACGTAGCAAAGCTACCTGAAGAAATTTTTACAATTCTTAATTGCTTTCTTTTATCCACTTTCCCCATGCTCTGTACTCAGCTGTAAAAACCTATTAGGATATGTTGGTTAGAGCCAGGAAATGAGTAGTTTGAAAAGATTTTCTAAGGTGATTTTTATCCTTACTATATCCAGAAGTTAGACTATGGAGGTTTTTATTCTGTTTTATTTATTTTTGGGGGGAAAAAGTGAGAAGATACAGAGGATTATTTCCCATGAGAGATTTTGGACGTTTTATTCTTTGCAAGTGGTAGAGAAAAATCATTTGGCATGAAGAATTGGGACATTTTAGAAGACCACAGTCAGTTCTTTGGGGGCACTTCTTGTTCATGAGTCTAAAAGACATTAGAATAGTCATTTCTAAATGCATTTCTATAAAACACATAAGAGGCTGGAAACATAAGACCTCTTTTTTTTTTTTTTTTTTTTTTTTGCTATAGCTCTTTTTTTTTTTTTGAGAGGTTTTTGCTATAGGGTGCGTGTGCTCACCAGACAGACAAGAGGCAGAGAGACAGAAAGCAAGAAATCACCCCCCAGGGGGGATGGCCTCGCCACAATCCCTTCTCCTCCATTCTTCTCTCAGGGTCTTGGGCATGCACGCACACGCACCCAGCGTGAGTTTTAAGCCACCCGTCCAGGACTCGAACTGTGGTCAACTACATGGGAGTCCAGTGACATAGCCATTACGCTCTAACTGCTGGTCCCCAAACATAAGACCTCTTGATTTTTCTTGAGTTACAGTGTAGGATGTCGACATGCTAGGAGAAGGGTGGTCAAAGGTGGTCATTTGAGGTCAAAATTGTTTGGACTACATTGCAAGTGTTGTAAATATTTACATTTGGAGAACTGATAAATAAATTAGATTGCTTTTGTTAACTAAGACCTATGTTCTAGTGACAGCATAGCCCTCACATTTTAGACAAGTTACTTGTCCTCTCTTTACTCTTGATTTCTCATGAAATAAATGAGCTGGATATAAAACACGGCTTTCAAACTATGTTGTAGCAGAACTTCTTTTTGGTTGAAATGGAAAAAGGAAGCTGAACATTTCAGACAGGATAAGGGAGTCTGCTTTCATTGGAGAAGACTGCTGTGCCCCTCTGTTTCTATTTAGTGGGCTCCTAAGGCATGGTCAGGAAGAAAGCCTTCCTCATATCATCCTGGTATTATGGATTTATATTCACTAATTGGAAGCCATTGCTCTGGGTTCCTATCAAGCTCAAAAGTCAATGAATGTCTTGTATGTGAGTTGGGTAGTGTAGCAAGGAAGGGTGGGTGGAAATCCCACCACTGATTTCTGTTCACTAATTGAAATATTTGCCTGAGTAAGAGATATCTTTACTTCAGAGTCTGATTCGGTAATCAAGATGCTGCCTTCTTCAGTATTCATTTTGTTAATTATCATCTCTTTTCTTTTAGTTTTCATTGACTTCTTACACATGTTCAAACTTTCTTCATACACTTGTTCTCTCTCTCTCTCACTGCCTTTCTCATTTGTAAATCCCAAAGCACATGTAACAACTTCTCCATTGACATTCACTTCTCTTCTGATTACTGCCTTAGGGGGGAAAATACATTATTTTCTGTCTCTGTTTCCTCACTATGAGTTCATTGAATATATTGCAATTTTTTTCATTATTATCCTTATAGTAAATGTCCTAAGTTTCCCTATTAATTGTCAAATCTAGTGAATTCTTTCTTTTCTTTTCTTTTTTTTTTTTTTAACCTAACACTTGGGGTCATTAGAGGTCTCTGGTGTACGTATTTTTTTTTTTTTTTAAACATAAGTCTACTCTTGTGATTTATTTACTGGTTTCTTTTGAGGGTTCTTTTTTTCCTTTACTTATTTTTTTTTCTTTTTAGTGAGAGACTCACACACAAAGATGTTTTTGACAGGATCTTATCAGGTAGCAATCCTTTTGCTCCAACCTCCTAGTTAGCTAAGATGATAAGTGAGGGCCATCCTAGCAATTTTTTCTTTTCAAACAACTCATTTTCTCTGGACAGTTTCATCCATGACCAAAGCTCTTTCTGCCACTTATCTGTTAATAGTTCTAAAAATCTATACTTCCTGCTCAAATTGCTCTCTAGATTTTGAGGCCCATTAACTCGATGTGAGTGTCCCCCCAAAAGCACCTCTAACCCAAAATGCCCATAATAGAATTCACCTGGGGGCTGGGAGGTGATGTGGTGGTTAAAGGCACTAGATTCCCACATGGCCAACTATGGTTCAAGTCCTGGACCTGGTATCTTACTTTCTCCCTTTCTCTTTCTCTCTCCCTTTCTCTCTGGTCAAATTAAATAATAATAATAATAATAAATGGAATTAAATAGATAAATAATTATTTTAAAAAAAGAATTCAGTTGGTTCCTGTACATACTGTACCAGTTCTTGATTTATTGCTTTTCAGCCCCAAATCTCTCTATCTCCTTCTCTGTGATAATGTCTGGGACCTATAAGCCTTTCTCCTTTGTCAGCAAAGAGTATTGAAGGACATTGCAGGAGGAAAGGGTTTCTTCACCTGATTCATGGGCTACTTTTGAGTGGCAGCCAGAAGCACATGACTTTTTCCTTTGGGCAGCTTTCTTCAGCAACCCAAGGGTAGCTTTCCCTTGAATTCAACCCATGGCGCCTCCTTGTGGACGGCTTCCTCCAGCACTCCAAACAACGGAATAGGAAAAGTGTTCTGGTGTAGTCTCAGCTCAATGCTTTGACGTCATTGGACCATGCCTGCTCTTCTCTGTCAAGGTTCAGAATTCTGCTTTGTTGGAAAATAGGGGCCTCTTCTGAATTTGGTGCTTCCTCAGATATTTTATTTCAGCCCTAGAGATAGTGGCTGCTACCTCTATCTGGTATTTATTCTCTTTATTTGAATTTTATTTTATTTATTGCTAGAGACCGTGTGTACTCATGTGTTTGTATGAGAGGTCGGGAAGGGGGGGAAATCCCCTAATGAGGTGTGGTCATGTTGTGATTCTTTTTCTTCTATTTCTCCATCTCATCAGGGTTTAGAGCACATACATGCAACACCCAGCTGCTTTTCAAGCCACTGGGGTCAGGAGTTAAACTATGGTTGGTAAGGTGGGATCTGACTTTCCGTACGTAGCACTTATTTCCTGCACTGTAGCACTGGCCCTTGCTATTTGTTTAGTCTTTTAATTTAAAGTTCTTTTTTGCTTTGATTAGGCTATCCTCTACTTCAGTTAATTAAGGGTATGTATTAAACTGTCTTTGTTTGAAATGCTGTGTGATTTCTGTAACATCATTAGACCTGGACTCATATATGCATACCTCTTTTTTGCATTCTTTTTTTTTTTTTTTTGGAGAGGTTTTTGCTATAGGGCGTGTGCACTCGCTAGACAGACCGAGAGAGACATAGAGACAGAAAGTGAGAAATCACCCCCCAGGGGGGATGGTCACGCTGCAATCCCTTCTCCTCCATTCTCCTCTCGGGATCTTGAGCAAGCACGCACGCGCGCCCGGCATGAGTTTTAAGCCACCAGGTCCGGGATGTGAACCGCGGTCGATTATGTGGGAGTTCAGCGACATAGCCATTACACTAACTGCTGGTTCCCCTTTTTGCAGTCTTCATCACAGAGACTGTCACTACCAACATTCCTTCTTACTCCCAATATCTAATCAATTAATAGGGACTATTTATTCACTCAATTAAATGCCTTTCTTTGCCTCATCTCTACTTTATCCCTTTCTCTGCTATATAAATGTTTATATTCATGTTATCGTTTACTTGGACTTACAGTAGAATCCTATTTTACATTACAGTTAATTCTGGCTAATATATTAGTCTTTTAAATGATACTATTTACTTCTCTAGGTCATATTTTATGTGAGATAAAAGTGAATCCACTTTTTATTTCATGAGGTCCCGTGGTTATGCACCTAAGTTGTTATACAAGATTTACCTATGGTAAGCTCAGTTGATTAGAACCCAGAAGATAAAGTCATGAGCCCATACCTATGTAAACCAATTTAATTTGTTTCATGGCACCATAGTACAATGATTAAGAGTATGGGCTTTATTTATGTATATATTTTCTAGTTGCTAGAAGGTGCATATGCTCACCAGGGAGACAGAGAGAGAGAAAATGAAGGAGGAAGAAAGGACCCCGCCCCCCCGCCATGGGACACATTCATGCTAGAATCCCTCCTCCCTTTCTCCAGCCCTGAGTGTGAGCTTTGAAGCTAGTTTATCTGATTTTGAATTCAGTTCCAGATCCTGATACTTACCAAGCTCTGTGTCTCAGTTTTCTTCTTCAAAATGGAGATGGGCTTTTCTGTCTTATGTCTTAGTGAGGTTGCACTGACCTCTGCTGCTCTCCTGGATTCTTGATGCCACGCAAGGACAAGAAGAAAGATGCCGGAAAATTGACCAAGAAGGACCGAGACCTAGTGAACAAATTTGGGGGCAAAGTCAAAAAGAAGTGGTCTAAAGGCAAAGTTTGGGACAAGCTGAATACCCTAGTCTGGGGACCAGCAGATGGCATAATGGTTACATCACTGGACTTCCATGTAGTCCACCACCATTCGAGTCCTAGACCCTGTGGCTTAAAACTCATGCTGGGTACATGTTCACGCATGCCCAAAACGCCAAGAGGAGAATGGAGGAGAAGGGATTGTGGCATGACCATCCCCCTGGGGGGATGATTTCTTGCTTTTTGTCTGTCTTTCTCTCTGTCAAGTGCATATGCCCTGTAGAAAACATACCTCAAAAAACCCTACAAAAAAACAAAAAGCCCCTAGTCTTGTTTGACAAAGGTACATATGACAAACTGTGTAAGAAAGTTCCCAACTATAAGCTTATAACCCCATCTGTGTTCTTAGAGAGGCTGAAGATTCATTATTCCCTGGCCAAGGCAACACTTACGGAGTTCCTTAGTAAAGGACTTATCAAACTAGTTTCAAAGCACAGAGCTCAAGTAATTTACACCAGAACTACCAAGGGTGGTGATGTCCCAGCTGCTGGTGAGGATGCATAAACAGGCACAATTAACTGTACATGTTGGAAAAATAAAAACTTTATTAAAGCCCCAAAAAACCTGGAGATTGCAGCGGGTGGCATGGTGGTTAAGGTGCTGGACTCCCACATGGCCAATCATGGTTCAAGTCCTGGACCTGGCAGGTTGAAAATCAGGCTTGGTGCATGTGTATCCCCCAAATCCCAGGAGGAAAATGGAGAAGGGTTTGCAGTGTGGCCATTCCCCTTTTGGGGGTAATTTCTCACTTTCCCTCTCACAGTCTTGGTCTGTCTCTGCAGTGAATGCATGTGCCTTATGAAAACAAAACAAAACAAAACAAAACAAAAAACAAACAAAACACACCACAAAAATTTAAAAAAAAAATGGTGAAGAAATAAAAAAATAAAATAAATGAAATGGAGGTAATAATGTCAGTTAACTCAAGATATTGTAATAAGAATTAAATAAGTGTCTGTACTGTTCAAAATCTTAGAATATTTCTTGACTCTGAATAAATGTTAACGATTGTTACTGTTATTATAAATTCTTAAATAATTAGAAATTGTATTTTTTTAAATATATTTCATGCTGTTGCTATTTGTCTTTATTTTTTTAATTTTTAAATTTTTTATTATTATCATAATCTTCTTTATATTACATTGGATTACATATAACTTTACAGTGTATTACATTGTTTTTTCAAAAGGGAATGCCATGCATGTCAGTACAGAGACATTAATCTCCCCGCTTCAACATTCAATATCTTTTCTATGTTTTTCCCAATCATTATTTTTATTATTCTAATTATTTTTTAAAACAGTCAATCGCTATTTCTCATTTTGCTCGTAAAAATACTTTGACCATCATGAAATACTTCTCAGACCATTCCAGTTGAGAATACTATACATGTCATCATCAACAGTTAATCAGCCATATCTGTTTCTCACTAACGTCCTGCCTCTCTATTGTCCACTTGCTATCTTTCTCTATTCTCTTCTCTTCACTTCCCCCATTCCCCATTCCACACTGTCCTATTCTCATTAAGTAACTTCACTGCTTTTATGTCCTCCAATTTTTTGCTCTCTATCATAGAGTGCGGATAGTCGGTATATATTGAGTGGATACATACAATATCTTTCTTTCATAGCCTGGCTTACTTCACTCAGTAATAGATCCTCCATATCTTACCATTTTTCTATGAAATTCCAGGGTCTTGTTATTTTTTTATGGCTGAGTAGTATTCCATAGAGTATATATACCACACTTTTCCAAACCATTCATCAGTTTGTGGACATTTAGGTTGCTTCCATGTCTTGGCAATTGTGAATAATGCTGCAATAAACATTGATGTGCAAGCACTTTTCTGACTGAGCGTTCTCCTGTCTTTTGGGTAAATACCCAGAAGTGGGATTGCTGGATCAAATGGTAGTTCTATTTGTAGATCTTTGAGGAACCTCCATATTGTTCTCCACAGTGGTTGAACTAGTTTACATTCCCACCAACAGTGTAGGAGGGTTCCCTTTTCACCACATCCCCGCCAACACTTATCACTTTTTATATTCTTAATCTTTGCCATTCTGACAGGGGTTAGGTGGTATCTCATTGTGGTTTTTATCTGCATCTCCCTTATGATGAGGGATGTTGAGCATTTCCTCATATGCTTTTTGGCTGTTCGTATGTCTTCCTTAGAGAGACTTTTGTTCAGCTCACTTTCCCATCTTTTAATCGGGTTAATCATTTTTTTTCGCATAAGGCACTTGAGTTCCCTATGTATTCTCGTTATCAGTCCCTTGTCTGAGGCATATTTAACAAAAATATTTTCCCATTCTGAGGGTTGTCGGTTCACACTTGTTACTGTGTCCTTTGCTGTGCAGAAACTTCTTAGTCTAATATAGTCCCACTTGTCTATTTTAGGGATTATTGCCTGTGCTTTGGGAGTCTTATTTAAGAAGTCTTTGCCTACTCCAATGTCTCCCAGAGTTTCCCCAGCATTTTCCACAAGTAGTTTTATTGTCTGAGGTCTTAGGTTCAGATCTTTGATCCATTTTGAGTTGACTGTTGTTAATGGTGAAAGATGGGGGTTCAGTTTCATCTTTCTGCAGGTGGATACCCAGTTTTTCCAGCACCATTTACTAAAGAGGTTTTCCTTTTCCCAATGGATTGACTGATATCCTTTGTCAAAGATCAGTTGGCTATAAGCTTTGGGAGTTATTTCTGGGGTCTCTATTCTCTTCCATTGGTCCACATGTCTGTTTTTATGCCAATACCATGCTGTTTTGATGACCACAGCTTTATAGTATATCTTGGGATCAGGGAGTGATATGCCTCCTACTCCATTCTTCTTACGCAGGATTGCTTTTGCAATACGAGGTCTTTTATGGTTCCAGACAAATTCTATAATTGTCTTTTCTAGATCTCTGAAGAATATCTCTGGTATTTTGATTGGAATTGCATTAAACATGTAGATTAATTTGGGTAGAATTGCCATTTTGATTATGTTAATTCTACCAATCCAGGAGCATGGGATGTCCTTCCACTTTTTTATGTCACTTTCAATGTCTTTTTTAAGATTCTCGTAGTTTTCTTTATAAAGGTCTTTGACTTTCTTAGTTAGGTTTATCCCTAGATATCTTATACATCTTGTGGCTACGGTGAAAGGGATTCCTTTCTTCAGCTCTGCTTCATTCAACTTGTTGTTCATAAATAGAAATGCTATAGATTTTTGGATATTGATTTTGTATCCTGCCACCTTACTGTATTCACTTATTACTTCAAGCAGTTTTTTCATGGATACCTTTGGGTCTTCTAAGTATACCATCATGTCATCTGCAAATAAAGATATTTTCAACTCTTCTTTGCCTATTCGAATGCCTTTAATACTGTTCTCTTCTCTGATTGCAATAGCTAAGACTTCCAGTACTATATTAAAGAGCAGTGGAGAAAGTGGGCAGCCTTGCCTAGTACCTGTTTTCAGAGGAAAAGCTTTCAGCTTTTCCCCATTCAGTATAATATTAGCTGTAGGTTTTTCATAGATTGCTTTTATTGTGTTCAGAAATGACCCTTCTATACCAATCTTACTGAGAGTCTTAATCATAAAAGGATGTTGTATTTTATCAAACGCTTTCTCCGCATCAATTGAGATGATCATATGGTTTTTATCTTTCTTTCTGTTAATGTGGTGTATTACATTTATGGTCTTGCGTATATTGAACCACCCTTGCATCCCTGGTATAAAGCCTACCTGGTCGTGATGAATGATCTTTGTTATATGTTGTTGGATACGATTTGCGAGTATCTTGTTGAGAATTTTCGCATCTATATTCATCAATGATATTGGTCTGTAGTTTTCCTTTTTTGTCATATCCTTATCTGTTTTGGGGATGAGGATGATGGAGGCTTCATAAAATGAATTTGGAAGGTTTCCTTCCTTTTGAATCTTTAGAAATAATTTTAGTAAGATAGGGGTTAATTCTTCCTTGAAAGTTTTGTAGAATTCACAAGTGAAGCCATCTGGGCCTGGGCTTTTCTTTGTTGGGAGATTATTAATTACTGATTCAATCTCCTGGCTTGTTATAGGTCTATTCAGATTCTCTATGTCTTCCTGATCCAATCTTGGTAGTTTATATGCATCCAGGAATTTGTCCATCTCCTCCAGGTTATCTTGTTTGTTGGCGTAAAGTCGCTCATAGTATCCTCTAATGATATTATGTATTTCTGCTATGTCCGTGGTAATATTGCCTGTTTCATCACATATTTGATTAATCTGGTTTCTTTCTTTCTTCTTCTTGATCAGTCTAGCCAATGGAGTATCAATCTTGTTGATCTTTTCAAAGAACCAGCTTTTGCTTTCATTTATTTTCTGTATGGTTCGTTTATTTTCTATTTCATTTATTTCTGCTCGAACCTTTATTATTTCTTTTCGCCTGGCATTTTGGGGGTTCGTTTGTTGTTGTTTTTCCAGTTCTCTGAGGCATGATGATAAGTTATCTACTTGCCATCTTTCCATCCTTTTCTTATGTGCACTAATTGCTATGAATTTCCCTCTTATGACTGCTTTTGCTGTGTCCCATAGGTTCTGGACACTTGTGTCCTCATTATCATTTGTTTCCATAAATTTGTTTATTTCAGCCTTAATTTCTTCAGTAGTGAAGAAGTCATTCAGAAGTAGGTTGTTCAGTTTCCATGTGTTCGTGTGTTTTCGGGGTTGTTTCTTGAAATTAATCTTGAGTTTAATTCCATCATGGTCAGAGAAGATGCTGGGTACAGTTTCTATGCCTTTGAATCTGTAAAGGCTTGATTTGTGTCCTAATATATGATCTATCTTTGAAAAGGTTCCATGTCGGGGTGAGAAAAATGTATATGTTGTGGATGTAGGGTGGAAAGTTCTATAGATATCTGTCAAGCCCATTCCATTTATAGTATCATTTAAGTCCTGTATCTCTCTATTTATTTTCTGTCTAGAAGATCTGTCTATAGGAGATAACGGGGTGTTGAGATCTCCAACAATTATAGTATTTTTCCCTATGTCTCCTTTTAGCTCCAGCAGTCTTTCCTTCACATATTTAGGCGCACCTGAGTTGGGTGCGTAGATATTTATAAGGGTTATATCTTCTTGCTGGATTACCCCATCTACTATTATATAATGCCCTTCTTTGTCTCTTCTTACAGTCTTTGTTTTAAAATCTATTTTGTCTGAGATCAATATCGCTACTCCAGCCTTTTTCTGATTTCCATTTGCATGGAATATCTTTTTCCAGCCCTTGACTTTTAGTCTATGTATATCTTTATCCATAAAGTGAGTTTCTTGTAGGCAACAGATAGAGGGTTTCTGTTTTCTTATCCATTCAGCTAGTCTATGTCTCTTAACTGGGGAATTTAATCCATTGACATTCAATGTAATTATCGATATTTCCATACCTGATCCTATCATTAAGTGAGCCATTTTCTTAGTTGTTTTTTGTTCTCGTATAACTGTCTCTGATTTTTTAGTTTTCCTGGTATAGTACTCCCTTCAAAACCTCTTGAAGAGCTGGTCTGGTGTTGGTAAATTCCTTCAAATTTTGTTTATTTGAGAATGTTTTTATCTTTTTTTCCCATATAAAAGATAATTTTGCCGGGTATAGTATTCTTGGTTGAAATTGTTTTTCACTCAACACTTTGACTATGCTTCCCCATTCTTTCCTTTCCTGCATTGTTTCTGCTGAGAGATCCGATGTTAGCCTGATGGGGTGACCTTTGTAAGTAACCTGGCGTTTCCCTCTTGCCAACTTTAGTATCTTGTCTTTATCTGTTGTTTTTGCCAGTCTGGCTATGATGTGCCTTGGAGATGATCTTCTTGGGTTGATTCTACTTGGGGTCCTCTGTATTTCTTGGGTCTGGATATTTGAATGCCTTTCTAGATTTGGAAAGTTTTCTTCCAGGATCTCATGGAATAAATTTTCCAGGCCCTTATTATTTTCTTCCTCCTCCGGAATACCAATTATCCGAATGTTGGGGCGCTTGATGGTGTCCAGTATTCCTCGTATATTATCCTCATTTTTCATGGTTGTTTTCTCAATCTTCTTGATACTTTTATCTAGGTCAGATGTTTTGTCTTCTACGTTAGAGATTCGGTCTTCTGCCTGGTCTAACCTACATTTAATGCTTTCAAGGGAGGTTTTGATTTCCTCTATCACATTCTTCAAACCTAGAAGTTCCATCTGGTTCTTGTTTAGGGTATCCATTTCTTCTTTCAAGTCATTAAAGGACTTCCTCATCTCCTGGAGCTCCTTGTCTCTTTTCTCTTCCATCTCAGTTAGTTTGGTCACTACAAATATTCTGAATTCCTTATCAGACATGTCCACGACGTCCATTGTATTGACTGTGGGTGATGTAGGATTGATGATTTCCCTTGACGGAGAGGCCTTTTGTTGGTTGCTCATATTTCTTGAGCCTTTGCGATTGTTTTTAGTCATCAGGTAATCTATATGTTTCTTGCCAACTTATTTCAGGTATCTCTGATTCATAAAAGTTGTACAGGCTTAGAAGATTGATGATTTCTCTTATGGTTGGCCTACCTATTACTCACAATTACCATTAACTGTTGCCACTAGCCCTGGAAGGCCCAAAGTGCTCGCTGTTTCTAAGGAGTAGTGAGCCTTCAACTGACCAAACAAGCAACACCCCAAGAGCAAAGAAAAACAAAATGGAAAAAGAAAATCGCGCACCGCGCGCTACTCAACTCACCAAAATTCAAACACTCCAAAGGCTAGTGGAAATGGATCAGACAATGAATGACAGTACCAGGTTGGTCGGGCCTGCAGCCTCAGTCCGCCTGGTGTCCGGAACTGCTGGCCGGCTCGATCCGGGTTTCGGGTGGGGAGGGGTGTGGGTTCGCCTTAAAGTCCCAGGCAACCAACCTGGAGTCCAAGGAGGAAGGATGGTGGGGATATCCGGATTGCGGGTGGGGTGGGGTGGGAGTTCGCCTTAAAGTCCCAGGCAACCAACCTGAGGTCCAAGGAGGAAGAACGTTGGGGATGCGTGGAGATTCGGAAGGGTCGGGCCTACAGCCTCAGTCCGCCTGCTATTTGTCTTTAAATAGTCTATGATGATGATATAGAGTACAGTCATTTGTTGCTTTAGGCTCCAACACTATTCTATTATCTTGTCAATGGCCTATAAAAAGCCCACTTCCATCGTGAGGGGAAACAAGTGAGAAAATATGGACAGATTTGTATGAACTGATCGCAGTGACTAGAAAACCAGCTGAAAAGTACACAAAGGGACAGTCATGTGTAGTGTTTATAAATAGAAAAGACTTATTTTTCCTTCCAAAAAAGTTGATTGATTATACCAGCAGATGGTGTAATGAGTATGTCACTGGACTCCCACATAGTTGACAGTGATTTGAGTCCTGGACATGGTGGTGGCTTAAATTCATGCCAGGCACATGTGCGTGCATGCCCAAAATTCTGAGAGGAGATTGGAGGAGAAGGGATTGTGGTGTGGTCATCCCTTCAGCAGGGGAGGTGATTTCCCACTTTCTCTCTTTCTCTATCTGGTAAGCTCACGCTCTATTGCAAAAATTCTCTTAAAAATTACGTAAGTTGATTGGATAGCCTGTTGATTTCCTCCTGGCCCCAAGACTTTGGGTAGTATACATTTTTTCTTATTTTTTTATTTTTAAATGGCCAGGGAGGATGAGCATACCAGAGAGATAATTAGAGGAGGAAGAGGAAGGGAGAAAGTACCCCATATGAGGTGTGGTTATGCCACAGTACCTTCTCTGTTTTTTCCATCCTGTTGGGATTTGGGGAGTGCACAACCATGTACCCAGAGTTTCTCAATACATGGGGCCCAGGATTTGAACCACAGTGGGATTGAGTTCCCCTAACGAATGGGTTACAGGTCAGGCCCAGTGTACTTTTAAAATGCACTGTATGTTTTCATTTTCTAATTTAGAGGGTCCTTATAGAACATTCTGTGTTTCCTCAAGAGCTCTTCTCTCAGCAAAAGCTTTTACACTATTAGAAACACTTCTGGGCACTTAAGAAGGAAGCCTCGATGAGTTCATTTACTTGACAGGGGCTTTATTAGTTTTTTTTAAAAGTTAGCTAGAGCTGTAATCATTTAATTACTTGGTATTTGTCAAAAAATTGCTGATTAGCCTTCTAGCAATTCTGCATACTTCAATGACTGACAGCAAAGCAAACAAAACCAGCATAGCATCTGTCAACATGGAAATTAGTTATTGAGATAAGGCTTTTAACCAGCTTTCACAGAGTCATTCCTGCACTGGAAAAAGTCTGTATAGAAGGGCTATATGTGAAACCAAACCAAACACGAGCAACAATTACAACTGGACCTGAAAAATTTGTTCACGACAGAAAATGAATAAGAAAATGTGTCCTTTAATGTATTTAATGTATATTTAATTAAAACTATGATCTCTAGTACTTTATTAATTTCTATAAACTTAAAATATTTGACATTATAGAATTTTTCTTCCTTCTGTACTTTTAATCATTTCCAAATGGCAGACCTCTTGTAGATTGAAGGGATCATGTGGCTTAAATATGGTACACTTCCAGATGGGAATATAAGAGGATTATAGGGAACATAATGAGTCCTATTCCTCATAAGACATATTTGCCAATAAATGGCAAATGAAAAACACCTTCTTAAAAAGGTAGTACCTATTTTTGTTATTTATCAAGTAAATTAGTTTTCAGCTCTGGGTAAATAATCATCATTTCTTATAGTAACTGATACAAAAAACTGACAGAAATATCTTCCTTTCTGACATCTACTTAGTGTGCTTTTCTCTCAGAATAAGAAATGTGTTTGTGTGTGATATGCATGAGTGTAGTTATATAGGAATGGGTCTCACAATCTCATGTCAATGAAAAATATCCAGGAAGTCTGTTAAAAATTCAGTTACACATTCCATTCTCTGATTACCAGTTTAGAATCTGTAGATAATTCTGATGAAGGAAATCAGTAGACCACATTTACAAAAAAACTAGCTTATGAGTCTGAGAAGGAAAGGGAATAATTTCAGTAAAATAGATTAGCTGACCATATTGTGGAAGCAGTCCTTGGTCTTAAGGACACAAAGATTATAAATAAAATGTTTCACCAGAGGGGTAAAGTTAGAACTGTGTTTGATTTTGGTAGGAAAATAGGACCCTAGCCAGCCTCCTGTTGAGTTATTTAGTAAAAGCATAATAGCTCCAGGGACTGTCTCACAGGATTATTAAGTAGTGCTCCCCGGTAATATTCTTCTCTGTTGAGGTTGTGATTAATTTCAAAACTGTAGGCATTTTATGTGTGTAATGCCACCCATATTGAACTTGAATATAATTATTGTAGGTTAACTAATGAATTTACATGATTTTTGTTATCCATATTTTGAGTTAATGCCTCATTATGCAAATTTATACAAAATAATATTTTGAACCAAGAACACTGTTCTCCATTTAAAAATAATTAAAAGAGTGAATGGAATCAAGTTCAAGAAAATGAGCATCAGGGAAACACATGAATGTCACATCTGGTCGCCTTCTGGGAAGCTGCTCTCGGGATTCTCTGTAGCACCGTCATGGGAGTGCATGGTATGGAAGCATAACCTGCAAATTCAAAGCAGTACCCCGTGCCTTCATCAAAGTTCAATGGGCATGGAGAGTTGGGGAATGAAGTTTTTGCTGTTGGCTGAGGATCAACAGCTTGATGTTTTGAACTTACTCTTGAAATTACTCTAGAGGAAGCAAAAGGGTTAATGAGCAAGTTTTCATAGCCTGGGGAACAACTTCCCAGGAAAGTTTGTAATTCCATTTCTGTGTTTTGGGATCACACCATGAGACTCTGTTGAGGGTGCTTATCTTTCTCTTTCACACACTCTCATAAAAGAAATAAATTAACTTCTAAAAAAGTTCTTGAAAAGATGAAATTAAAGGATGAATTTTGATCCAAAATATTTTGAAATCCCCACATAGTTTTTCATAATACACATTTTCCAGGAAAAAACTATGCATTGATTTCCTAATTCTCTTGCACGAAAATAACTTTAATTCCATTTTCCATGAATTTTTTGAAGTTCTTGCATATTTATGTTTTTTATTTATATTTTACAATTTCTAATTTACATACAATAGTTGTGCATATTTATGGCATACAGCATGGTGTTCTGATACATGTATAAACGGCATATCAAATCAGGGCAACAAACAGAGCCACCATCTCAAATATTTGTCATTGGTATTGTGCACATGTGAAATCTACTCTTCTATTTTGAGGTGTACCTCAATATATCTTATTAGGTATAACTCATTGACCTGTCACCAGCTGTTGTGACTGTACTGTGCCATGGTGCTCTACAGCTCATTCCAACTACCCACCTGCATTCTTGTATTTATTCTTTATTTGACTTTGGTTAACTATAATGGGCCTCAGAGATGGTTATTCATTTTGGATCTACTTTGTGGCCTTAATGTTTCTAGAATCTAGATATCCATCTCTCCATAGACTTGGGAAGTTCTGTTATTTTTTTTATGGACTATGGCTTCTCCTGTTTTTCCTCCTTCCGGAATTCATATTATATACATGTTTGATCTCTTAATGATGTCACATGGGTGATGCGTATTTTCTTTTCTTTTCTTTTTTTTTTTTTTGAGAGGTTTTCACTATAGGGCGTGTGCACTCGCCAGACAGAGAGAGACATAGAGACAGAAAGCGAGAAATTACCCCCCAGGGGTGATGGTCATGCCGCAATCCCTTCTCCTCCACTCTCCTCTCGGGATCTTGGGCAGCACGCACACGCGCCCGGCGTGAGTTTTAAGCCATCGGGTCTGGGACGCGAACCGCGGTCGACTATGTGGGAGTCCAACGACATAGCCATTACGCTAACTGCTGGTTCCCTGGGTGATGTGTATTTTCATCATTAAAACATCTTTTCTGGGCTGGACTTACAGTGCACTTGAGTGTAGTGCATTGGAAGCTGGATCCCACATGGCCAAATTTGCCCCACAGGATTATTGCATTCCTTTGTAAGAGATATAGTTCCTGTTATTTTTTTTCTTCTTCTTCATGTTTCTTATGTCCTGTGTTGATTTCTGTGTACCTGGTAGAACAATTACCTTTCCTACTTTATGGGGTAGCTTTCATAGGGAAGGACTCTTTCTTGTCAATGTGTCCTAAAGTATTAGTTGGATAGTGTGCTTTGATTTTGTTTGGTTTTAGTATTGTAGTCTCTATATGGTTTTGTTTTTATTTTAGTTGGAATTTATGTGAATGGTATCTATGAATACCTTTGTGATTGAGACTGTGAATATTAGTAGATGCAATGACATGGCTTTTTTGTCGGCTGAGGATATCTAGAGCATGGGCCAGGGACCTGATTCTGGCTAGAGGGCATGCCGTGTATGTGGGGCCCCACCAGGCAAAGAGACTTTTAGGGCACAGTCTTTGTAGCAGGGACCAGGTGCTGGGGGTGTTGGTGACCTCAGATTCTATATGGGGTATGTGTAGGGTGTGGATGTTCCATCAGTTGAAGGGGTGATGATAGAGCCAGGCAAGAGAGTAGGGCTGTCAGTAGTGACAGCAGACTGAAGGTGAGGCAAAAAATCTTTAATCTTTTGGAGATAGGTCAGATTCTTCAGTCTCTAAGGGGGGAGTTCCAGAGTCATTTTTTTCCTGGGGAGCATGGAGTCAGTCTCTGGCCATAGTGGGGGCCATGGTTGGAAGCTTCAGTCAGTGGGAACATGTCCAGAAGCCTCAGTGTCTGGGGTGCATAGTCTTGTCTCTGGTGGGGAATTGTCAAGAGACCTTAGTCTCTGGGCGTGCCTGTACTGATTCCGTGTCTCAGACTATATTGCATTGCTAGTTCCCCTAAGGACAAAGTGCTGGGAGAACTCAGGTGCTGGATCACAGGCTCAGCTCGTGGCCTGGCTCTGTCACCCTCTGTGTGGATGCACTGGGGAATAGCAGAGTCTCTGGGATGCAGAGGTTCCGTCCTCTGATCCCCAGGCTAGTAGGTACTTTGTGCCTCTGGTCCTAAAATGGCACTCCACTACCAGAGCTTGGGGCCCACGGCAGAGGCCCCAGCGTGTGTTTCTTTTTTGAGGTAGTGCACCTGTAAGGACTTGGGACCTGCCTACACTGGATTTGAGATCTGTGATGACTTTGTGGTTCTCTTGTAGCTGGGACCAAAGGTGACTGAAGTAGGGATGAGGAGTGCAGGGATTAGTTTGTTTACTTGTTTCCCACCCCGGGGAACTCCCCTGGGCTCTGGCTAACCCTGCTCTGGAGCTTTGTCTCTTTTATTCCTTCACTTTGGGTTTCTGTGCCTCTAGGTTTCTCCTTGTTTAACTTCGCTATATCCCAGTATTTGCTCCTTGCTCCTTTCTTGGATGGGTAGATATTTATCCTGCTGTCTCAGTCTCTCTCCATGAAGAGGAATTGCAATAGATGTTTCTAGTCAGCCATGCTACGTCACTCTCCTATGTTTGTACTTTGGAAATAAAATGCTTTGAGTTTTAGTCTTTTCATTTCAAAACATGTAAATTTTCAGTTTTATCTCACTCTTCCTAAACTAATGATGATATAAGTTAACTTGACTCAGAAATATCTGTCAGTAGATAAGCTAATTTGCAAGTTTAAGAGAATAAGCTCTCATAGAGTCTGAGAAAGCACCATTGCATACATTATTTCTGTCCATTTATTGGTCAGTCAATTATAATTTATGAGAAAATAAATAACTAAATTAGTACATTAATAAAAAAATTAGTCAATAACATATATTTATCAATTGATCAATGAATAAATCAATAAATAATTTATTTTAAAATAGCCCCGATTCTGTGATGACTGACACTGAAGATAAAAGTATTCGTTCTTTGCAACTCTTCCACATTTAGTTGAGCAGAAATGTCCCGAAATGTAAAAAGTAACAATTCACTGAAGAAATTGCCAAATACCAAATGGATGATGCAGATGATAAGGCACCACAGTTGCTAAGAACACAGGGGAAGGCCAAGCAAGCTCTTGAAATATCTGAGAATATGTAATAGAGCACCAGAAAGCCTTGTGGTCATCTTGAAGAACACATTGGAATTATGTATCAAGGAAAAAGTTTGTGAGGCAAAGGAGGGAATGGAAAGAGATATTCCAGATGGGTGAAGTAATATCAGAATCAGATTGAAATTTTCTAAGTTGAATCTAAATAATCAGACATGAAAATTTAAAGCTGGGGAGAATAAAATAGAGGCAGACTGAGGATAACTTTGAATACTTTGTGAATCAATTTTTAATGTATTTTATAATATAATAAGTGTGAAGATTCCAAGAGTTTTGAACAATGTAGTGATCTTAGTATACTGATAATTTAGTATACAAAGAAGAACAGGAGATTGGATGTTAATCTGGAAATCACGTGCAGGTGACATTTGACAATGGACATGGAAGTTAGTTGTTCACAATTGTTTCCATAGATGTCTAAATATGAATCTTTCATAGTACATTATAAAGCAATTACTTTATCATGTAGGGGAGTTTTTAGGTACTTTTGTGTTCCGGGAATTTTTCTACGTACTGTAATTGCATTGGTGAAAAAGACAAAGTGTCTGCCCTAATTCTAATGGGAGAGACAGACTAGAATAAAATAAAATACAGCATAGTGACTCAGATAGTGATGTGTTACACAGGCAGTGGCTAGGTTGAAAGGAGACAATTTAGAAAATTTAGGTGGGAATAAGCAGGGAAGCTCTTTCTGAGGAGGTAGTATTTACGGTATACCAGAATGAAGAGAAAGGACAAAGACGTGAGAAGGTTTTGAAGTCAGATATTCTTGGCTTTTGATTTTCTTGCTTCATTAATTTAATTATAATTTTAGATTGATATATAAAGTAGTAAATATTTATGGAGTATGGTGTAGTTTTTCAATACATGAATACAATGTACAATTCTTAAATCAGGGCAGTCAACATACCTGCCATGTCAAAAGTTTGTTATTATGTTGTGTTGTGAACATCTGAAATTCCCTCCCAGTTATTCTGAAATATATATTGAATTGTTACCAACTATACTTACTCTGCCATGCTATGCTACTCTAGAATTCATGCCACTTGCCTGCCTGTACTCTTACATCTGTTACCAAGTTCTCTCCATCTCCTTCACCCCATCTTCCTTCCAAGCTTTTGCTTCTGGTTTCCATTTTTTGACTCTTCATTCCTTTTCTTTCCTTTTACTTTTTTTCAAGAGAGATTTTTGCTATAGGATGTGTGAACTCACTGGAGAGACAGAGAGAAACAGACAGATAGAAAGTGAGAAATCACCCCCCTAGGTGGGATGGCCATGCTACAATCCCTTCTTCTCCATTCTCCTCTCCAGATTTTGGGCACACACACACACACACACACACACACACACACACACACGTGTCTGACGTGAGTTTTAAGCATCCTGGTCCAGTACTCGAACTGTGGTTGACTACATGGTACTCCAATGAAGTAACCACATGCATCTGCTGGTCCCTTGACTCTCCATTTCTATGAAATAAAATCTTTTAGTTTCCATTAATGAGTAAGAACATGCAGTATTTGTCTTTCAGTGCCTGGCTTATTTCACTTAGTATTATTTTCTCCAGATGCATCCATGTTGCCTCAAAAGACACACTCTCATCCTTCTTATGAATAATATTTCTTTTTATGGAATAACATTCCACTTTGTAAATATACCACATTTTGTTTATCCATTAATGTGTGTTGGGCACTTAGGTCAATTCCATATCTTAGCTATGGTGAACAATCTATTATGATATAGGAGTGGGGAACTCTTATGCACTATTGATGGAAATTTAAATGAGCATGATTATTATGGAAAACAGTATGGTGGTTCCTCGAAGTATCTAAAAGCAGATCCACCTTATGCTCCAGTACTTGCACTACTAGGTTTATACCCGCAGGAAAGGAAATCCGTATGTCAAAGAAATTTCTACCAGGCTTTTGATTTTATGTGTACTGGCCAGTAATTGTAGGTTTTTATTTTATTTTAGAGGAGTGACATAAACTGATTTACACTTTAAGAAGATCATTTTGACAGTTTTGTAGAGACTAGATTATGTATGTATTTGGTGTATAGGGAAAGTTAATAACTTTGAAAACAAGGGGAAAGAAGGGAAGCAGAGAGAACAGTTAGAATTGTACTGTAATTCCCTAGGACTGCCTTAACAAATGATCACAAACTGGTGGTTAAATACAATAGAAATGTATCCTCTCACAGTTCTGAAGACTAGCGGTCTGAAATCACAGTGTTGTCAGTGTTGTTTCCTCTGGAGGCCTTTAAGAAGAATCTTCCTAATTTCTGCCAGCTCCAGGTAACACCTGATACTCCCTGGCTCGTAGCTGCATCTTTCCATCTCTGCCTCCATGTTCTGTGTGTATCCTAGTGTATCTCCTTCTGTTATAAGAACATCAGTCATTGGATGCAGGGCCCATTTTAATCCACTATGCCCTCATCTTAACTTAACTATATCTACATTATATAAGACTCTGTTTCCAAATATGGTAAATTCTGAGGTTCTGGTGGAAATGAATTTTTGAGGTACACTGTTCAGCATACTATATACTGGGTATTAAGAACAGACTGACTTGGGACCAGCAGTTGGTGTAATGGCTAGGTCACTGGACTCCCATGTAGTCGACTATGGTTTGAGCCCTGGACCCGGTGGCTTAACCTCACGCAGGGCACATGTGCCTGCACGTCCAAGATCCTGAGAGGAGAATGGAGGAGAAGGGATTGCGGCATGGCCATCCCCCCTGGGGGAGTGATTTATCACTTTCTGTCTCTCTGGTGAGTGCACGCGCCCTATAGCAAAAACCTCTCAAAAAAAAAAAAAAAAAAAAAAAAAAACCAAAACAAAAATACATTGGCTTAAACAATAGGCACTTACAAGAGGTCTTCAAAAAAAAACTATGTGTGGATTTAAAACATTTTTAAAAATTATTTATTTATTTATCCACTCATTTATTTTTTAATTTGACCAGAGAGAGACACAGAGAGAGAGGGAAAGTAAGAAAGAAAGCCACATGGTTGGCCATGTGGGAATGTCCAGCACCTTAACCACCGCGCCACCTGCTGGCCCCTTAAAACATTTTTTTACACCAAAAACATCTTACACTTTAATTTTATTTCCCATGACTGTTTTTCTTTTTTTTTTTTTTACTATAGAGCACATGCACTCGTGAGAGACAGAGAGAAAGTGAGAAAGCATCCCATAGAGGGGATGGTCATGCTGCAATCTCTTCTTCTCTACTCCCTTCTCAAAATTTTGTGCATGGGCTGAAGCAAGCCAGGCTATGAAAGAGAGATGTCATTTATCTCCACTTAACATATACCAACTGTCTACACTCTTTGGTGGAAACTGAGAGATTGGAGGACATAGAAGTATTGAAAATGGTTATAGATTCTGGAAACAATAAGGGAGGAGGGTGAGAAGGGGGAGTGTAAGGAAGGAAATTAAGCAGGAAAATAGAGAGGCAGACATTTATGGTACACAGAAGTGCGTTATTATCCGTCTATGATAATGTGTTTTGTATCCTCAACTGGACTGGTGTGATGTGTATCCACATTGGGAAGATTCAACTTACAAGCAAAGTGGTGTATAGCAGTTAAATGTATAAAATAAAATTAAATACAATATAAATTTCCCTTGGTATAGCTAAAAATTCCCCCCAAAAAAACAAAAAAACAAAAACATTTTGTGCATGCACACAGATGTGTTTCTCAAGCCCTGAAGTCCAGGATTCAAACCATGCAGTCCAGCCATGTGTGATCATATGCCCTAACCTTCATGCCACCTACTAGCTCTCCTATGAATTTTCGAAGTCACCTCGTATTTCTCATAGTTCTAAAAGACTGGAGGTCTAAGATCAAGGTGCTGGCAGGTGCAGTTCTTGGTGTGGACCCTGTTCCTGGTCGGCAGATGGCCTGTTCTTGCTGTATCTTCACATAGCAGAGACCAAAAAGAGGAAGAGAGGGGGAGGATGTGATATCGATTTACCTAGATTTTCCTCCCCACCCTACCCCGTTTTTGTAAGGGCACTAATCTCTATCATGGAAACTTCACACTCATGACCTCATAAACCTAATTTATCTCCCAAAGACCTTACCTCTTAATACTTTCTAGTGTGAGGTAGGACTTTACTATGTGGATGAGGAGAGGGGGACACAAACATTCAGTCGATAACAACCTACCACGAGAAGAAAGTCGCAATGCTGTTATTGCTTAAAATGCTGTGGCTCTTAGAACTCTGTTTATATTGAAATAAAATCAGTCTTCTTGCCTCTGTCTGCAGTTTCCTCATAGCATTTATTTAAAGTTGGTGACATCATTAGTTAATTTCCTGCATTGTCCTCTGCTCCCTGCAGCTCTATTAAAGTTGACACCGTGCTTTGTTGATGATAACCGCAAATGCGAATCTTACTGAGAATAAAGATGCTGAGAATTTATTTTCTAGTCATGCTAAATTTACTTTTCAGAATTTTATAATGTAAACATTTAACACTGTATATTTCAACTATGTATTCTTTTTAACTCTTTTAGATTGTAAAATAATGCAATAGATCATTGCATCTCCAAAACATGATTTTTTTTTTTGACATTGACCCTGTTGCTGCCTTTCATATGCTAGTACAATGAGAAGGAGAGGCAAGGTACCTACTGGCAGAGAGAATAGTTCTATTTACATTAGGAGCCTCTGTCTCTCGTCCACTGTGGCTAAAGCGTGACTTGGGAGAGTATGGCCTTACCACAATGACATCATTTGGAAGGACCTGTTAAGTTATAGAGCAAGAGTCTTAAAATCCTTCAGAGGAGATATATGCAGGTATCCCCAAAGGAAGGTTGAGCATGTAGAAGGGGGTTCATGACCACCCTGAGTGCTGGCAGTGAAGGGGGGTAAGCACAGGGTGAAGAACATTTGCTGCTACTACTACCCTTGCCATCCTCTGGTGCTTTGGAACAGAGGCAGCTCCACAGTAGGAAGATGGACAGGCAGAGGCGAGGCAGAGGCTTACACACGGGCTTCACACAGCCCAAGCCCAAGGGATTTGCAAATCTTGTGTTCAGGGGAGAGAGAGGTGGTATGCCAGCCTTTAAGACAGTCCTTATTGGTATCCATAGCCCTGTGTTCATGCTCTTGAGTAATTGCCTGCCCTTGAATGTGGGCTGCACTCATTGACTTGCTTCTAATAAATAGAATAAGGCAGAAGTCATGAGAATTCATTCTTGAGATGGGGTTACACAAAGACCCTGTCTTCTACCTTGAGTATTTCTCTCCAGTTTTCTCTTGGAATTTTCAGTCTGGGAAGAGCAGCTGCCATGTGTTGAGGTCACCTTGGGAAGCAGCCCATGTGGTGAGGGATCGAGGTCTGCCGACAGCTGTGGGGTGGGTCTGGAAGCCGATCCTGCAGACCATCAACTCTTTAGGTGACTGAGTCAAATGGGACACCATGAGCAGAGGCACTCAATGATACTGTCTCCAGATACCTGATCCATAGAAAGTGAGATCATGATTATCTAAATGTTAAGCTTCTAAATTTGGAGGTAATTTGTCATATAACAATAAGTAAAAAAATAAAAAATACAGATAGAAATAAAACTTAGTGTATAAGCAGCATTCCACATTCTGGGGCTAGATGAGATACCAAAGGAAAGTATGTAATTAGAGAAGAAGGTCAGTGACAGAGAGTTGAGGTACTAAGGTCAGAAGAGGAAGAGGTACCAGGAGAGATGACTATGAAGAAATGGCCAATGAGGTAGAGAAAAAAACCAGGGCATATGGGGTCCTCAAAGCTCATATAATTTAAGAGGGGAAGGTTTTTTTTTATTATTTTTTATTTTTTTTTATGAGGTTGAATAAAGTGAGAATTGAGAATCGATTACTTATTTGGTAAAATGGGGATAATGGAGACCTTGACAAGAGCAATTTCAGTAGAGTAATGGAGATGAAATCTGATTAAAGTGAATTAATAAGAGAATGGGAGGTAAGAAAGTGGACAGACCACATATAAGCAATATGTTCAAGAAGTTTTGTTATAACAAGAAATGAATGGGAAATGGATTAAAGGAGGATAATTTAAAGATGGGCCATATTATAGTAAGTTGAATTTAGACAGGAAGTAGTAGAACGAGAAAAATGGATGTAAGAGAGTGTAAATGAGAATGGTTTCATGCTAGTATTTTAGTTAGTGAAGTCAGAGAGGATTGGATCCATGTACAAGTAGAAATGGTTTTCTTCTTTTTTTCTTTTTCTTTTTTTTGAGAGAGATTTTTTGCTCTAGGGCACATGTGCTCACCAGAGAGATACACAGAGAGAGACAGAAAGTGAGAAATCACCCCCTGGGGGGATGGCCATGCCACAATCCCTTTCCCTGCATTCTCTTCTTGTGATTTTGGGCACACATGCACATAGGACCAACATGAGTTTTAAGCTGCTGGGTCCAGGACTCGAACCATGGTCAACTACATGGGAGTCCAGTGATGTAACCATTATGCCCTCTGTTGGTCTTGAAGTAGTGGTTTTAGACAGGAACAGTTAATGTTTATCCGATTTTATGAGAGAAGTCAAATTATAGGCACAAGTACAGGTAAGCTGTTCTAAACATGATGGAAAATGGTGTAATGCTTTTTTGGTTTTATTAGCTTCTCACTGAAATAAGAGAGATGATGAAGAGGAACTGCTGGATACTCAAAAAATAAGGACACTGTGAAATATATTGTTGAGGGGAAGAGAAAAGCCATCTAGAAATAGGTAATAGTGTTGCTGAGATTTATAATGCAAGGTGGGCTGAGTCTGCATAGTTAGCATAGGGCTAATAGATTGTGTGGTCTTCCTTCAGTCAGGCTTAGCTACACTGTTGAAGTCATGGAGGAAGAGTGGGATCAACCAGAGTTTGGATTTTGCTATAGGAATGTGGCACAGGAAGAAAGGGGCAGAGGACTGGAGGGTTTTTGAGAACAGTGATTATGATGATAGCTCATGGTGTCTACGCTGGGTAAATGAGAGAAGGGATACAGGACTGAAATGATGAACAGGAAATAAATAGTGGAATCATCTACAAAAGGTCAGCCTGAGGATGGTACACTGGCAGCTTCCTTTGTTACTTTCCTTCCTTACATAAAGGTATCCCTCTGGTCATACAGAAATATCTGCCACTCCCTCAGACAGATCTGGCCGTAAGGCTCTTGCTCTTGTGTTTTTGAATATGCTTTTTTTCAGTTTAGAACATTTTACTCTATTTGTTGATCTAAATGTTCTTTCTTGCCTTCTAATCTTCACTTTCTCCATGATATAAGCAATGATCACAGTGTCTTCTAGTTATTTTTTATTCAGTTTTTCTAACTAACATGTGAGTCTTAAGAGAGCAGAGACCGTGTTATTCATGCTTGTATCTCTAGCACAGAGCTTGGTCCATACTAAATATACGGCCTAGTCCCTATGTTTCTGGGATAACTCAATGTTTGAGGGATTGCGGTAAAGACAACAGACGAGGAGCCTCTTTGCACAGAATTTTTCTTCTTCTCTTGCCCCTACTTCCATTCTAATATTCAAGAGGCATGTATTCTTTTCTTGAGAGTAAAGTTTTGTAATAGCGCTTTTCTGTAGTTTTCTTATTAATTTCTTAGTTCGTGTGTCAGCATCATCATTTATAAACGGTAACAAAGTAGAAATAGAAGTAGGGTCCTTTGGCTAGATTCCAGTAGTTCTGTCTACATTCGGAGGAATAAGGGACTTCTCAATGACACCTAATCTATTCTTTATGGACAGGTAGGTGAAAGCATGTGTAATCAGTATGAGGTTGCAGGGTAAATTGCATGAGAAGCTTGTTGACTTTCATATTTACTCATCCATATTTGCTCATACTGGTGAGGAAATGAGAGTGGATTAGAGTGACTGCCTGCCCTGGTAGAAGGAACTCTTGCAGAACAAGCTCTGGTAATTTCTCTTGTGAAGACAAGCGTTGTTCAGTTAGTAGTTGAAAATCCTTTTACAGACAAGTAGAGGTCTCTGAATCCACCCTCTAAGTTTCTTTCCTAATGTTGCAAACATGAAGTAGAAACAATGCTGAGAGTAAGATCTTGCTTACCAAATTTGGTTTATGAATACACATGATTGCATAGATAATATGAGACAGCATGTACTTAGCTCTGAGTAGACTCTAAACACTTATTAACTAACATTATTAATTTAAGAGTTAGTTCACAGTATTCTCTAAAGATGGGAATCATAAACTGAGCCAGAGAGATTATCAGCAAAAAGTTTTGCTGGACAAAGAGAGAAAACAGGAGATAAATAATTAAATGTGAAATAGACTTTTAATAAGTACTATTACTATTTTGTCATTTAATAATGGGTAAAATTAGCCTAAGGTGAACAAAGAGCACAAAAATCAAAACTATTATTTTGTTATTCCTACTTGATCTTGATGTCATCGAAAGAAAGGATAATGTTAACGTTGATAAAACATGTTATCTGCTAGAATAAAAAAATTCTTTCATGGAATAGACCTATATTTCATCCCTGACAGGGATAAGATCCCTTACAGAAATTTTAATTATTGTTATTATTATCAAAATGAAATAGGCATGAGACTTTTCTTGAAATGTAGATGCATTAATTAAAAATTACCACTAATTATTTTACACCCTCTAATAGGCCATGAAAAATCTTGACCACTGTGGAAATACTTAAAAATTTAGAAAGCCATAGGACCAGACCTGTAGCCTAGTGGGTAAGGAAGCCAGATTCCACATAGCCAAACTTGGTTCAAATCCCAGTCCTGTTGACTTGAAAAAAAAATCCCAGCAGATTGGAGAAATGGAGAAAGGACGGCAACATGACCATGCCCGATTGAGGGGCGTTTTCTTCCTTTCTTCCTCTGTCTTGCTCTCTTTTGCCACTCTCTCTCTCTCTGGCAAGTGCATGTGTTCTCTAGCAATTATGAAAAAGTTTAAAACTAAAAGTTTAGTTTTAGCTATAGTTGTAGTGATGTAATTTATTACTAAAATGTATATATTTAATTTTTTTTTTAGAGAGAGATTTTGGCTGTAGGGTGCTTGCACTCACCAGAGAGACAGAGACAGGAAGCAATAAATCACCCCCCAGGGGTATGACCAAACCACAGTTCCTTCTCCTCCATTCTCCCTTTGTGATTTTGGGTATGCATCCATACCTGCCCAGTGTGTTTCATGCCCCTGGGTCTGGGACTTGAACTGTATTTGACTACATGGGAGTCCAGTGATGTAACCATTATACTATCTACTGGTCCCTAAAGATAATATTTTTATGAAAATAGAAAAATTTATTATTAAAACATACAAGTTGTCCTTCAGCATATCCATTTTTAATAATTTTTAGGTGGGTATATTCAAATTTCTCTAACAAAGAAAGCTTAGGCATAAAATTTTAATCACAAAAGGGTTAAAAAACATTGATACTTAGAACTGAAGTATATTCTGTTTTCTAGAATTTACATGAGTAGTTTAGAAATGCTATCACAGCACATTAAATGTTATTATACTGATTATTTATCAGGTGGTTAATTATGCCTCATGCAAAGTGAAAGTTTACAGCAACTGATTATAATTGGGTGTATTTGGCTACAGTTAGAATTTGTAATGGTTCAAGGTTTGTATTTTGCTTGGTATGTGAACGGAAAGGGCTGTGGTAATGAATTTATAGCAATAATTAGGTCATGAATTTACTGCTAAATATGTTACAGTTAAGAAGTTAAATATATATGTGTGTGTATATATATATATATCTCAAGCCTGAATTTATACTTACATATTTATCTGTAAAACATATAACTAAAGATATTAAATGGCTGAAACAAATTGGTTTTCTTTTGCTACTTTTCTTGGTGTCATTATTTTGAAGGCTTTTTGAGATTACTGAGTTGAGAGGTGTGACTATAGATAGTCTTTTTTTAATATTTATAGTCTTTATATTTATATGCATTTATAATTCCAAGAGCTTTTGAAATTGTTAATTGACTAATATCAAACTAAGTTGCATATTTTCCTTAGCCAAGTCATCTATGCTAGGAAAGTCTAAGTAAGTCTGTCAGCTGGGAAGGGTTACAGAGTAGTGCATCCAAAGTTTCCTTACATAACACAATAAGTGCTCTTCCTAAGGATGTCAGCACATGGCTTGTCCTTCAGCTTTTCTGCAGTCAACAATAACATGTTCTTTTTCTTTTTTTTTTTTTTGAGAGGTTTTTGCTATAGGGTGTGTGCGCTCACCAGAAAGACAGAGAGAGACAGAGAGACAGAGAGCGAGAAATCATCCCCGAGGGGATATGGACATGCTGCAATCCCTTCTCCATTCTCCTCTCAGGATCTTGGGCATGCATGTACACGCGCCCAGCGTGAGTTAAAGCCGCCTGGTCTGGGACTTGAATGGCAGTTGACTACATGGGAGTCTAGTGAGATAGCCATTACGCCAACTGCTAGTCCCTGTTTTATAAAAAATAACTGTCTCGCGGGAACCAACAGTTAGCGTAATGGCTATGTCGCTGGACTCCCACGTAGTTGACCGCGGTTTGTGTCCCGGACCCGGTGGCTTAAAACTCACGCCGGGCGCGTGTGCGTGCGTGCCCAAGATCCCGAGAGGAGAATGGAGGAGAAGGGATTGCAGCGTGACCATCCCCCCTGGGGAGTGATTTCTCGCTTTCTGTCCCTATGTCTCTCTCTGTCTGTCTGGCGAGCGCACGCGCCCTACAGTGAAAATCTCTCCAAAATAAATAAATAAATAAATAACTGTCTCGGGTTGGTGATTGTGAATATGTCTAATCCTATTATGATTTTATCCTCTTAGGGGCAACAAAGTCACATCATGAAGTACCTTTGGAATTTTTTTTTTCTTTTTGAGAGGTTTTTGCCATAGGACATGCCCACTCACCAGAAAGACAGAGAAAGATTGAAAGACAGAAAGTGAGAAATTCCCCTCCCCCCCTCTGGGGGATGGTCATGCTGCAATCCCTTCTCCATTCTCCTTTCAGGATCCTGGGCACGCACAGTCATGTGCCCGGTGTGAGTTTAAGCCACTGGGTCCAGGACTTGAACCGCTGTTGGCTACATGGGAGTCCAGTGATATAGCCATTATTTCATCTTCTGTTCCTCCGTAATTTTTGTTTTTGAAGTGTATTATGTAAATTTATTTTTAAAATCTCATATAATAAATAATGAAATGTATTTTGTATATTTAAATTTTGTAGCAGGGTTTTGTTCCCTATCCTATGTAGTATCTTGATAGCTGACTTGGATGAAGAAAGAGATAACAGAGAGCTGAAAGGAATAGCTAATGTAGTAAATGGCAAAACAAGCAAGCAAACAAACAAAAAACAACCAAACTCAAGAATCTTACTAGGCAGGAATCAGTTCTTTGTAAAGTAGTAAGTGTAAAGTTTATTGGTTAGTCCAAATTAACAGGCATAAGATAGAGAAGTTTGAGCTTTGTAGCAAAATGCTAAAAAGGCTTTGCTTTTTAAAAACTTTTATTTTACAATTTATTGTTTAAATTTAATTGTACATCTTTATGGCATACAGTATGCATTTTAAAAGATTTATAATTTAACTTCACTTATTATTGTTAGCTTTTAATTTGCTATAGGACATGTGTGCTCACCAGAGAGAGACAGAGAGAGAGAGAGAGCGAGAGAGAGAGAGAAAGAGAAAGAGAAAGCAAAGAGAGAAAGCAAATCACCAGGTCTGGAACTTGAACCACTCAACCATGTGGCAGTCCAGCACATCATCCACCATGTCAACTGCTGGCCCCTACAATGTAGTTTTTTTGGCAATGTCCTTGATTTGATTTTTGGATTTTAATGAACCACAAGTTTAAGACTAGTCAACTAGTACTATAAAAGTTAAAAGCAAAAGAACTGCACTCACATCAAGAATGGTTATGACCCTTGACTTTGTGGTGTTTGGATCATGTCTCCTGGCCTGATTCAGGAGTCCATCAGGATGTGATAGGGAGAGAGAAGGTAGAAGGATTTCCAGAGTGGTGGAAATGAACTTGGGCAGATGAGAGAGGGACTGGTAAGACCTGACCTTGAAGGGACAGTGGAGGTTACTGCACATGCTTAGTCTGGAGAAGTCAATACTTAATGGAGACTCAACTGTGTACAAAGAACTGAAGACTATTACTCACGGTGAGAAATAAGTCTATTTCTAGGTGTTCTGGAGAACTACAGGTAGAAGTAATAAGAATATTTATATTATTTCAGTGAGATAAACTTTCCTTAAATAAGAATAGACCAGCGTTGGGACTGCTCACTTCACAGTGAGTTCCTGAACATTAAAAGTATGTAAACAGAAGCTAAATGCGCAAATCTTTCAGGAACAATATGTAGAGGGGAGTCTTGAATTGTGTGGAAGCTTGGCTCTTATAGCCTCTCTAGTTCCTAATGTTTTTAAGTTTCTTTAGGTTCTCTGGGCATATTAGAGGACATATTTTGTTACTGCATTTAGTAACATAAAAACATTCTAAGGTAAATCAGTATTCCATCTGGGAAAAGGGAAACAGAATTGTGAATGGCTCAAGGCCTGAAAGTGTTTAACAAATGGTGGAAATTTTTAACTTGAGATTTCTCTTTTTAGTTCTATATACAATGCAAATTTTTGCTGATGATTACTCTCACTTGTAATGTTGTAATGCACAGAATTGAGTAGAAATTATAACATATAAAAAAAGAAAAGCCATAAATGGTAGGATCCACATGAATTTTAATGATTTATTAACATATGCACAAAGCTTGAATGTTAAATATGGCAAATTGATTGATCCAAGGCAAACTTCTAAGGAGGACAAGTGTTACACACTCCCTCTTCCCATTTACATCTGTTAAGTTTTGGAAATTCTAAAGAAAAGTGACCATAGCTGAGTCTGAACCTTTAACATGGAGGACATAAGCTAGACCTAGAAAGGAGAGAGGGGGATGGCTCCAACATGGTAGGTGCAAATGGATTTTGGTCCTTCTGAGAAAGATTCAATGACGTGAATTCTTGTGGTCTCTGCTATTGGTTGTAGTAGTGTGGATGCTGGAGCTAGAAAGAATCACCATTGAAGCCCAAGAGCACCTTGGGAGGACAGTAGCAATGAAAATCCCACATTCAAGGGAATGCCAGGTAAGGGCTGCCTGGTGGAGAAGTGGCAGTAGATAAAGCTTTCTCAGCAGGACTAATCTTAGGAACATTTATGAGGGGAAGTCTTAGGCAGACTGCCTCAGGTCTGCGCTGTGTGTGATGGTGTTTCTGACTACTGACATCAGAGTTAAAGAAAATCTGTGAGTCTTCAACCTCTTCACAGTCTTTTGGGGGAGCAGAGAATTCTAAGGGGAAAGAGGGAGCAAGAGAGTCCATTTGTTGCTGGTTTGCTAACTACTTGCAGGTAGCTGTGTTTGTGTGTGTGTGTGTTCATGTGTGTATGTGTGTTTGGAGTTTGTTCAGATGTACTTTTCACTCATTAAGACATTTGCTTAAAGAGTACTTATAGGTAGAAAAAAAACAGCAAAGCAAAAAAATCTCTAAATAGTGTAAGAGAAATAAAACAAGTGCTCTTCTTTCCCAAATCTGTTCTTTAGGAAGTATCCCCGATACCATTGACATCAGGCATCACCTCAAATGTCTCTTTCATTCTCCATATTTAGTCTCTATGTCAAGCCTGCTGTCCATTCATTCCTGTGCCACTCTCTGATATAGGCTGCCTCATTGCTTGACTGGATTATTGCCATAACATCCTCACTGACTCTCTTTACCTTGTTCCCCAGCCTGCAGCCAAACCTTAAAGAAAGCAAGACAGATCATATCATTCTTATACGTAGTGAGCCTTATTGGCTTCCCTTTTCCTCCCAGGGTAAAGACTTTACTCTAGCCTCTGAGACCTGATGTAATAGGCTCTCCTTCTGTTCCTTTAGTGCTCTCTCTTTATTCTCTGCCGGGTAGTATGTGGAATAGCTGCTGTAGGAACAGCACAGATGAAACCCAGCTAGAAGGTATAGAGGTTTGGCAAGAGGAAAAGCATTACTCAAGTATGGAAATTTGAGATGAGAGACATAATAAGAAAATATATTGCAGTTTTAAAAATAGAGAAAGCCCAGCATAAGTGCCATCAAGAAGCACAGGATTCCTTCAGAGTTTGTCTCTTCAGTAAGATTCAGTTTGGTATCAATTGCTACTTCTCATTATAGGTTGACAGTTCTCCATGCCTGGGAAACCTGTGACAGCAAGGTCAGCAATTCAGTTTTTTTTTTTTTTTTTTTGAGAGTTGTAAGTGAACAGGCATAATTCAATATAATTTGGAAAAAAGTGTAGGAGTTAAGGTCAGTAGATGTCCTGGTGATTAAGTGACTGGATTCCACATGGCTAACTGGGTGGTTCAAGTTCTAGACACAATGGCTTGAGAAACACAATGAACACTTGTATGTGTATGCCCAAAATTCTAAAAGGAGGAAAAATTGGAGGAGAAGGGATTACTGTATGATCATTCCTCATGGGGGGTACTTTCTCACTCCCCCATTTCTCTATGTCTCTCTGATGAGTGCATATGTCTTCTGGGATATTAAAAAAAAGTGTAGGAGCTTGAGGTTTCTCTCAAAGGATAAGTGAATTAATTTCTCTTTCAACTAATAAATATGAATAACTTCTGTAATAGATGAATCCTGATAATTCAGTGGCATAATATGATAAGAATGTGTTTCTTGCTCATATAAAATCCAAATAAAGTATTTATGGATATGACTAGCATTCCATGCAGTGATTCAGCAACTCAAGCTTCATCTCTTCAACACCATCTCTACCCTTCACAGATCTATTATTGCAGCCAGTCAATGGGAAATAACCATGAGGAAGGCATCCTTGCTTTCTAATCTCTTCAGCCCCAAAATGACTCAAATTGGCTCCCATTCTATTGGTGAGGAGCTGTCATACAGCTCCATGTGAATAAATGTGTCCTGGTTTGGTAACTTCTTTCCAGAAACAACTCAAGACTGTGGAATGAGAATATGCATTTTTGGCATAAAACTGATCATCTCTGCCATAGGCAGAGAAAGAAAAATAATGTTTCATGTGTGGCTTCCTATCCATTATCTCTTCCCTTAGTAATTGTCAATAAATTTAATTATTTATATATCTGTAGATTGAATCTAAAATCAGTTGAACTCTCTTAGGCAAAGAAAGGAGAGGCCAGTAGCATTTTTCTTTATGGTAAAGTTTTCTCCATTAGTTTTATTTTTTTTTTCTTTTTTTGGAGAGATTTTTTTGCTATAGGGCGCGTGCGCTTGCCAGACAGATAGAGAGAGACATAGAGACAGAAAGCGAGAAATCACCCCCCAGGGGAGATGGTCACGCCGCAATCCCTTCTCCTCCATTCTCCTCTCGGGATCTTGGACACACACGCACATGCGCCTAGCGTGAGTTTTAAGCCACCAGGTCCGGGACGCAAACCGCAGTCGACTACGTGGGAGTCCAGTGACATAGCCATTACGCTAACTGCTGGTTCCCTCCATTAGTTTTTATTGCTAGATAAATGATCATTCTTCTTGTAGAAAATTAGTGAAATTCTTATTTGCTTGAGATCTGTTTTGTCTTCCTACTTTGACTCATATTCAGTGACTTACAGAGTTGTGTAATTACTAAATACGTAATTGATGAGCTTGGTGAAAATATTATTTACAAGTATGAATTATTATGTGTGAATATTATGTGGTAGGAAGTAATGTTTTGAATAATTGTTTTCATTTCTATGTGAAATAAGACAGTAAATTTTTTCCTGTAATTTACTCAATATACTGGTTATATCTGGCATGGTAGGTCATCGGAGCGCTCTATACACTGAGGGTTTTATTATCTGTCAGAATACAGAACTAGAACCAAGCAGTAGACATTACTATTAGGTACATTTTATAAATATTAATAGCAACAAAAACTGGAAATAGCACCATCTTAGAATGAAACATATCATTTTGTATGATGAAGTACATACATTGGATTGGGTAAAGGCCAGGGAATACTTTTTTTTTTTTTAGCCATAGGGCATGTGTGCTTACCAGATAGAGGGAGAAGGGGGAAGGAAAGAGGGAGAGAGAGAGAAAGTGAGAAATCACTCTCCATGGTGGGAGGGAAAAGAAGAGGGAGGGAGGGAGGGAGGAGAGACAGAGAGAGAGAGAGAGAGAGAGAGAGAGAGAGAGAGAGAGAGAAAGTGAGAAGTCACTCTCCATGGGGGAAGGCCATTCCCCAATCGTTTCTCTTCCATTCTCCTCTTGGGACTTTTGGCATGCATATACATGCACCTGCCATGTTTTTCAGGCCACTAGGGTTGGGACTTGAACCATGGAGTTGGCCATTGGGATCTAGCGCTTAAATGGCACCCTCTGGCCCCAGGGATTACATATTTGGAGTGAGGATTTAACTTCTGATTTCTGAGAGATTGCATATACAAATGGACAGTGGCTAAATCATCTGTAAAAGCAGTACTGTGACCCAGATCGCTTTCCCTCCTTCATCCACTGCCCGTGGCTTAGTAAAGGGAAGAAATTCAGAGCAGGTTCCAAGGAGACTAATTCTATCCCTCCACTTTGAATCTAGTTTCCCTTGGCACCCATGTTTTATTGTTTTAGCTTGACATTATGTGCATTCTAATCTATTTTGTATCATGTTTGTAATATACCTCTTTCATTTTTATGAAGATGTGACTTTATAGGTCTGTGCTGTCCAGCCTGGTAGCCACTGAGGACATGTGGCCACTGAGCACTTGGAATATGACTCATTCAAATGGAATGTGCTTTAAGCCTAAATGCATTCTGGATTTCAAGTACTTAGTGGGAGAACAAAAAAAGGAATTGAAATAGCTCCTTAATAATTTTGTATTTGAGCAGATGAAATGATAACATTTTTGATATATGTAGTTAAATAAGATAGATTATGGAAATTAATCTCACCTTTTTTATCCTTTTGTAATATACCTACTAGAAGGTTTAAAATGATGCAATGTGGCCTTCCTTTGTGGTTCCCATTATATTTCTACTGAAGGGTGTTATATATGATACTGATTGTGCTATTTTCAAACTTGCATATATGCACAGAATATTGCATAGAATTTTTATGGAGTTGATGCTATTTGGTGAAACTGAGAAAGTACACTGGGAGCTTGGTGAAGGTAAATGAATTAATAAATGATAAATAGCTCAAAGAGCTTAGTTAATTCAGAGGTCTACAGTTTATTGAGACATTCAAGAATCTAGGTGCTGTTACATGCAGTAGAAATGCAGAAGGAGGAACTTTGATACTAACAAATGCTATGGGGTTGATGGGAAAGAGGCATGATAACTAAGGCACTCTTAGGAAAGTCAACAAATATTTATTGAAGACCTATTAGATGCTCAGTCTTATTTAAATAGCAGTGATACAAAAATGATCCAGATGTTACATTCTTCCCAACCCTCCAAGCTTATAGTCTCGGGTGAGCATAGAAATGCAT
Organism: Tupaia belangeri chinensis; assembly: GCF_000334495.1. Classification (NCBI taxonomy): domain Eukaryota; kingdom Metazoa; phylum Chordata; class Mammalia; order Scandentia; family Tupaiidae; genus Tupaia; species Tupaia belangeri. The sequence goes on along the minus strand of NW_006159939.1, from coordinate 2,261,993 downwards.
ATATTGGGTTGTCAGAAAAGTCATGAGCAGTTTTGCTGAGAAAAAATACATTGTGACTTTTCTGACAACCCAATAATTAATTATAATTCAGTGAAATAACTAGTCGAAGTAGATGATATTTACAGTGGAGTAAATAAGCTAAGTTTTAGAATGACCTTGGGCAATCATGCGACAATTAGTAGGCATTTAATCATAAGGGGGAAAAAGCACTACAGAGGTTGTCCTGAAGTTATTATGGCTTATTATTGCTGGAAATAGTTCCATGGCTAGGTAACAGGCTTGAAACAGAAGGGAGTCTGGAAGTATTATCTGTGAGAGGTTTTAACTAACTGTTTATCAGCTGTACTTATGGTAACAGAAAATGTGTGAAGTGTGAGTGACTGAGTATGCATTTTAAGCACTGGCTGAACTTGTAGTTGCCTAACAACAAGAAAGCAAGATATTGTAGAATATTCACTCTGAAGGCTTTATTTGGGTTTGTTTGGTTTTGTTTGCGATAACCAACTTTCAAGTGAAAGCAGGTACATCAACACGTTCTGAGTAATTATTGTGTGATGCAGTAACCAAACTTCATCTCTGTTATGTTTTCTAGCAGCAAAGGTGATGTCCTCAGTTGTGTACCAGGCAACGACTGAACCATTATCTCATTCTGTTTTATGCCCTTTCTAAATGCAACGTTTCATTTGGTGACATTTCCAAAGAGTGTGTAGGGAGCTTGCTCATGTGATACTCATTAAGGTCACATGGCTAACATTTCTGCCCACTTCATCTGTGAGAACTAGATAGAGAAAAACACTTTGCCCTCTTTCAAAAGAGACATAAAGCAGAGATCTGGACCACTTGTGGATATTGAAACACCTCTGTAGTCTCACGTGACGGGTGGCTTATTGGCTGCAGCATCCTGGCAAATCCTACATTGCCCAAATCATGTTCATAGTTATTCTTTAAATAATAGAACTGAGAGGGGCAATAAATCCCACATACCATAACGACAATTCAGATGACTGAAATTATCCTGACTATGATTCACAGATTGGCTACGACTAAATTTCCAATTTAACAAAAACATATTTTTTAATGCCAGAGGATACATTCATGAGTGAGAGAGAGAGACAGAGAACAGGAGAGAAAGCATCCTATGCCCAGTGGGTCCTGGTCACATTGAAATCCTCTTTGTTTTAATTATCCATCTTGTCAGGATCTTGGAATGTGCAAATGCATCTGATACAGGAGGCCAGTGGGTTGGGATTTAAACCCACTTGGTCATGTGGAATTTGTTTTTTTTTTTTTTTTGCACAGTGCCTAACTACTATACCACAGAACCTGCCCTCCCCCCCACATTTTGATTGTCTAATATGTAATTTTTTCCATTACTCAGTAAAATTCTGTAAAATGTAATTTTTCACATTATTCAGGAAAATTCTGTGAAAGGGGTACTATTATTCCCATTTAAAAAAAAAGAAAGAAATTGAGGCTCAGAGACATGAAATGTGGTCCATTGTTGCCTGGATGAGTTGTGAATTTTTTAGTCAGTCTCAGCCTATTGGACATTAGAGCTAATGCCTTTTTCTTTTGTAGAGAGATATTTTTGCTGTAGGGCACATGCACTTGCTGGAGACACAGAGAGACAAAAAGCAAGAAATCACCCCTCAGAGGGGATGGCCATGCCACAGTCACTTCTTCATTCTCCTCTTGGGATTTTGGGCACATATGCACATGTGCCCAATGTGAGTTTTAAGTTACGGGGTCCAGGGCTCAAACTGCAGTCAACTACATGGGAGTCCAGTGACGTAACCATTTCACCATCTGCTGGTCCTCCTAATGCATTTTTCTATACATGAAACTACCCTTTGATTACATGTGAAGAAGGGCTTGCTAGGTCAACCTTAACTCATCTCAACTCTTGATGTTCATTTTCTTAGTGACCTGAATATGTCATTTAACTTCCCAGATTCCCCTAAAAGAAAACTAGTTGCTCTTTTCAGTGAGGAATGCACACATTTTAAAAATAGAGACTATAATGGCTGGAAGATATTCCTGAAAAAATTCAGGAACAATAACAATATGGGATGTGATTTTAGGTAATATGGATTTTCTTGTCTGCAAGGAAACACACATGCGCGCACACACACACACACTCACACACACTTATGCACACATCATCCTTTTTTGAAGCTAATGAAATCTTATCTTCATATAGTTGTTATTTTCCCCCAAAACTAAAATTCTCAAGCATACCAAAATAAATTATTCTAAAATAGTATACAAAGCCCATCTGATCTACCTAGAAAACATGTAAAAGCTACAAAATCCATACAAAATTCCTACGAAAGTCTTACTCACTCTCGGTCTTCAAATAGCTGACTGTTTTCTTTGGCACCTGTCTAGCTTCTTTTATTGCACTTGTTCTGGGTGCTGAGACTACCGTCTCAACCAACTAATAAATAACCAAGTGTCTCTATCTTAGTAGATCTTTTTCTAATTGAAAAGTAATGTACCACCAGGTGTCATAAATGAGTGTTTCTAAGTAGTGTTTCCAAATAAATAAAATAATCATAGGGTCAAAATAATCTGGTTAAGTAATGAAATGAACATTTACATTCTTAAACATTTTCGGATCTGCCATGAAAGGACTTCAGAAAGTAAATGGAAAAGTAGAATTAAAGCTCTTTTGCACTATACAAGATGGCAGGTGAAAAAGCTACAAAAGATACTAAGGAGAAGAAACCTGAGGCCAAAAAGGCTGATGCCAGTGGCAAGGTTAAAAAGGATGACCCCAAGGCTAAAAAGCCCAAGAAGGGTCTGAAACCCAGTCCTAGTCTGGGGCATGGGCATGGGTAGATACTCCCAGTCTGCCATGTATTCCAGGAAGGTCATGTACAAGAGGAAATACTCACCCACTAAATCCAGAATCGAAAAGAAAAAGGAGAAGGTTTTCATGACTGTCACAAAATCAGTTGGTGGAGACAAGGATGGTGGTACCCAGATGGTAAAACTGCACAAAATGCCTAGGTATTATCCTACTGATGATGTGCCTCGAAAGCTGTTAGCCAAGGCAAAAAACCCTTCAGTCAGCATGTGAGAAAGCTGTGATCTAGCATCTCTTCTGGGACCATTCTGATCATCCTCACTGGATGCCACAGAGGCAAGAGAGTGGTTTTCCTGAAGCAGCTGAGCAGTGGCTTGCTACTTGTAACTGGACTGCTGGTTCTCAATTGAGTTCCACTGTGTAGAACACACCAGAAATTTGTCATTGCCACCTCCACGAAAATTGGTATCAGCAAAATGAGAATCCCAAGGCACCTTACCGATGCTTACTTCAAGAAAAATAAATTGTGGAAGCCCAGACACCAGGAAGGTGAGATCTTTGACACAAAGAAGGAGAAACAGAGATTTCAGAGCAGCGCAAGGTTGACCAGAAAGCTGTGGACTTGCAAATTTTACCAAAAATCAAAGTTGTTCCTCAGCTCCAGGGTTAATTGCGATCTGTGTTTGCCCTTACAAGTGGAGTTTAGCCTCACAAATTGGTGTTCTAATTTTTTTTTTTTGCCAAGAATCTAATAACTGATCATATTTTAAAAAAAAGAAAGAAAAGTGGAATTAAAGTATGAGTTTATTTTGGTACAAAACTTTCAAAATCTGTGCACTGTTTTTTTCATGATTTGCATTTTTTTCATGAAATTTTTGAAGACCCCTTATATTATAAGCCCTCTGGGAAACAAAGACATATGCAGTATGGATTCTGTGTTCAAGCAGATGAAGTATTGTGAATGAAGGACAAGATGAAAACAAATACTATGTGATAAACAGAAAAGAGGGAGCTGAACAGAGAGAGTAATTAATTACAAAGGGAAGATTGAGATAATTCAAGACTTCACAGAAATATTTAAATACTTTTGGAGGGAGGGCCTATGGGCAGGAATGTTTAGAGATATCAAGAGACAGGGAGAGAAAGAAAGAGGAGAAACACTCCCTCATTGGAAATGTTCATGCTGCAACACCTCCATTATTCCCTCATTTGGGAATTTGGGGAATGCATACACACACATCTGGTGTTTCTTACACCACCAGGTCTGGGACTTGAACTGCACAGTCAGCTATTTGGGATTTGACTGCCTTAACTATTAGGCTATGGAGCCAGCCCTAAATTACATTTTGAAAGATGATTACAAGAACACAATATAGAGAGACAGAAGTAACCGGCAGACCTTTCAATCCCAGAGCTAGAAGGACCAACAGCCAGTCCCAAACCAAGTCACTTGGGGACCCCTGCCCAGCCTGTTTTGGGGGAGGGGAACTTTCCAGCCTTCAAGAACCAATTCCTGGTACCTACAATGCCAGAGATAAAAAGAGTAACAGGGAGACCCCTGCAATTCCAGCAACAAAAAGACCAACAGACAGCCCAAGTCATGCCGCTCAGCTTGAGCTGATTAGCAGGGACCCCCACCCAGCCTGTGGTGGGGGAGAGGGTCTCTTTAGCCTGCAAATTGCTCAAGCAATGGAAGTGATCTACCACTTTACATTTTACCTATCAGCTCAACCTCCATCCACATTGGGAACTGTTAGGTTTGGGTATATGAGAATCAAACACCTGAAAATAGGAGACTCTAGAGGAATTTTTCCCATAACTCCCTTCACAGAAAAGGAGAGAAACTCTCCACTGAAAACCCAAATCCAAAGCTCCTACTGTAGATTCCACACAACTACCTATCATAGAGGAGGAAATTGGCACAGAGCTTATGTATGTCACAGAAAAGTGCAGGAGCTCACAACTACAGAAATATACTTCAAAGAAGTGAGAAGAAGTGAGTGTATCACCAGCTGACTAAAATCAAAGCAGAGCTCCAAGAAGAAAATTAGGAATTACCTCTCCCTTAAAGGAGCATCACTCCTCACCAACAATATATAAACACAAGAGATCACTGAAATGTCAGAAGAGAATTAATAATATTCATTATAACAAAACTCAACAATATAAAAAAGAAAACAACCAATTGCAGGAGATGAGAAAATCCTTTTATAACATGAAGAAGGAACTCTTTAAGAAGACAAACACACTGAAAAAGAATCCAGCAGAATTTCTGGACATAAAGAATGCGATGCAGGGAATCAAAATGTCTCTTGAAACTATCAACAGCAGATTAGACCATGCAGAAGAAAATCTCTGGCCTTGAAGACAAAACTTCTGATTAGTCCAAGCAACTGAAAAGAATAAAGGAATAATTATTAAAAATAAAGACAACTTTCTGAATTTAGAGGCATGCAGACATCCAAACCCAGGAAATAAAAGGACACCAAATATATATAACATAAGAAAAGCCTCTTCAAGGCATATCATAGCCAAATTGGTAAAAATCAGAGACAAAGACAATATTCTAAAAATGACGAGAGAAATGCCGAGTTACTTACAAAGGTTACTCCATTAGACTAACATTGGATCTCTCAATTGAAACAATGCAGACAAGGAAAAAAGAGGAAGACATATATAAACTGAAAGAAAAGCAATTTCAGCCAAGAACTCTACCTGGCAAGATTATCCTTCAAATGGGAAGGAGAAATAAAAATCATTCCCAGATAAATAAATACTGAAAGGATTTTCCAAAATGAAACTGGCTCTTCAGGAAATACCTGAGGGACTACTATACTAGGAAAACTAAAGGGAGACAAATAGAAGTAAGAGAACATAAAACAACTAGAAAAAAGGGTAAGTCCACACATATTGTTAAAAGCACTGAATGCAGGGCTAAACTTCCCAACTAAAAGACTAAAAATGCAGGTTCAGCAACACAACAGGTTTAAATACAGATTTACCAATTATTTGATAGCTGTCTCCAAAATTTTCGATTTATGTATTATAACTATTACTCATTGTATAACACTAGATAGTAAAGGAAAAGTCTAAAATATTACAAATAGCTGAGTCTTTCTATAGAATGACTTTTAAAAAGACTAAAAATCAAGAACTTTATAAAGTCTATAAATCACCAAATCACTGGCTTTACCATGTCTTCACTTTTAAACACCTTTTTCCAATTTTGATTTTCCTTTTTCGTGGACTTATTTCTTTATGCACAGTACAGAAGTATACTCTTATAAGAACTCACAGTGAGTAAAAGTGTTCTTTTTCTATCTCTTCCTAATGAGGTATTGTTATGTACTATTTTACCTATCTGTGACTGGACCAGTAGTTAATACACACAGAATTTATTCAGATTATAAACTCTTTTTTTTTTTTTGGAGAGGTTTTTGCTATAGGGCGCGTGCACTCGCCAGACAGACAGAGACAGACAGAGAGATAGAAAGCAAGAAACACCCCCCCAGGTGGTATGGCCATGCCGCACTCCCTTCTCCATTCTCCTCTTGGGATCTTGGGCACGCATGCACACAGGCCCGGCGTGAGTTTAAGCCACTGGGTCCAGGACTCGAACTGCGATCGACTATGGGGAAGTCCAGCGACACAGCCATTACGCTAACTGCTGGTCCCAGATTTTAAACTCTTATTTCCCATAGTTCTCTACATGCAAATTATAAATTTTTCTTTCATTAACTTTGTTAAGATTACCTTTGTTAACTTACAAGATCTTTTGTTGAGGTTTTTGTCTCAGGACAAGTGTGCTTGCTGGGGAGAGAGAGAGACAGAGACAGTGAGAGGGAAAGTAAGAAATTATCCCCCAGGGGGATAACCATGCTGCAATCCTTTCTCCTCCATTCTTTTCCCAGGATATTAGGCATGCATGCACATGCACCCTGCATGACTTTCAAGTCACCAGATCTGGGACTTGAATTGTAGTTGGCCATGTGGGGGTCCAGTGACATAACTTCTATGCCATCTGCTGGCCCCTTCTGTTGCTTGATTTTTAATTATGTTTTCCTTTAGAACTACATGTTATAGTAAAGAATGTCATGACGATTCAGTATATACTTGCAGAATAACCATTGGAGTAGGTTTCCAATGTTTACAACATAATACAATATTAAATGTTGAAGGTGGTGAATATGTTTATATCCTCAATTTAATAATTAGACACTGTATACATGCTTTTAATGACTATTCTGTACCCTACAAGATGTGTAATGATTATATGTAAATCATAAATTACAATAAATATTTAAAGAGAGGGGAAAAAGACAGTATAGATGGAGGGGAAATAATAAATAAAAGCACTGATATTAAATATAGTAATTGGTTGTAAAACCCAAAGGAATGAATCTCTAGTAACTTTAAGGTAACTTAACATTTGTGAAGAAGCTCTATTTTGGTAGGATGGGATTTTACTGTTCCTCAAAGGCCCCTCGGACTGTCTTTGACTAACAAATAAGATGGTACAAAGTATTTTGTAATATTTGGTTGGAGCTTCATAAAATTTGTTTCTACTTATTATCTATATATATTGGTTGAGTTCATGTTTTCTTTTTCTTTCTTTCTTTCTTTTTTTTTTTTTTTTGAGAGGTTTTTGCTATAGGGTACATACGCTCGCCCGACAGGAGAGAGAGCTAGAAAGCAAGAAACCCACCCCCTGGGGGGATGGCCACACCACAATCCCTTCTCCTCCATTCTCCTCTCGGGATCTTGGGCACACACACACACGCATCAGCGTGAGTTTAAGCCACTGGGTCCGGGACTTGAACTGCGGTTGGCTACATGGGAGTTCAGTGACATAGCCATTATGCTAACTGCTGGTTCCCCTCGATAAGGATTCTTTATGGTGTTGCCATTGATCTCACCAAAATGTCCCCAGACAGCCTGTTAATACAAATAAATCCCCCAAATTTTTAGGCATAGTGCAGGAAGAGTGAATACTACTTGGACAAGTCTTATCCTTGTCTCTGAATTGAAAGCTAGGAGAGGAATTTTACAGAGCTTTGAGGTCTGAGTTCAAGGTCTTTAATAAAGAATTTTTATTTCCCAAACTTTAATTTTTTAATAAGATAATTGTACATATTTATGGGCATATAATGCAGTTTTTTAGAGTCCATGAATACAATGTGTAATGATTTAATCAGGGTAATGAGTATACTCATCAACTCAACAATTCATCACACACTTGTGTTGGGGACATTTAAAACCCTCATTTATAGCTACTGTGAGATATACAGTAAATTGTTAATTTTATTTACCCACTGTATTTTATAATGCTAGGCATTGTTCCTTTTTCCATCTATACTTTTGTTTCTATCAATTACATTAAGGGAAAGTCTTTCTGGAAACTGGTTGAGATTAGGGAAAGTCTATGATATAATGGGCTTTATTAAAAGCTATCAAAAACTGAGCCCAGCAGATGGCATAATGGTTACATCGCCGGACTCCCATGTCGTAGACCATGGTTAGAGTCCCAGACCTAGTGGCTTAAAACTCACAATGGGCAGGCCACATGTGCATGGAGGCCCAAAATCCCAAGAGGAGAATGGAGGAGAAGGGATTGTGGGCATGGCCATCCCCCCAGGTGGTGATTTCTCATTTTTTGTGTCTCTCTCTGTCTCTCTGGAGAGCATACATGCTCCATAGCAAAAATCTCTATTTCTCAAAACAAAACAAAACAAAACTATAAAACATTAAAGGAGAATGTCCAAACTCTTACTAAATAATAAGGAAATGTACTATTTATGGGCATCAATTTATAGACACTATTACCTTATTATCCGTACAAATAATTTGCAATAGTGTTATGAAAATAACTTTTTTAGAAACTAGTAAAATCTTCAGCCAGCTGGGCTGAAAGATTATTAGTGCTTTGATCTGTTTCAGACCTTCTTTTGTTACCCAGGCTTTAATTGTGTTTTATTTGTAACTTGCTTACTTGAGTTTAACTTAGACTGGCTTAGAATAGCAATTTCCTCGTATCAGCATGCATATCTCTATTCACAGGCAGTTCTCAGTATGGAATTGCTTAAAGATTAGCTTTTCAGTGTGAAGTTTTAATCATCTATACTGAAATGTATCTACGACTCAGACATGGCCAAGTCCCCTTCCTGAGGGTTATTATAGCTCTGGTTGATATCTCTTGTTCTGTTATCCCCAAGCTATCACTGAGCAAATGAGATCAGTTTCACACTGTTGTATTGTTACAATTTACTTTCAGCATATTTTAACATTGACAATGGAATGCCAAACATGTATTTATTACCTATCACTTAAATAACAGTTTTTCATTAAAAAATTATTATTAAATTATTATTATTATTATTATTATTGTTAGGTTTTTGTCATAGGGCGTGTATGCTCGACAGCGAGAGGGAGAATGAGAGATCACCCTCAGTGGTTGGCCACATTGCAGTTCCCCTTTCTCCATTCTCCTCTTGGGACTTTGGGCACACATGCACATGAGCCCAGCTTTTTCAAGCTGCCGTATCTAGGACTTGAACTGTGGTAGGCCATGTGGGAGTCCGGTGCCTTAGCCACTAGGCCACGTGTTGGTCCCTTAAATAGCATTTTAAAAACACATTTTTCAATATACACTACAATTAGACTAGGTGAAAGGTTTTAATCAGTTCTCAGCTTCGCCTATCAGTTAGAATCACCTAAGTGGGTTTGCAGACACCTTTACATGGCCTGAGGTTAGGATTTAAAAACTCTCCCTGCCAAAAACAAAACAAAACAAAACTTGGAAGGGACCAGCAGTTGGCGTAATGGCTACGTTGCTGGACTCCCACGCAGTCGACCATGTAGAGTCCTGAACCCAGTGGCTAAAACTCATGCTGTGCGCGTGTGTGTGCATGCCCAAGATCTCGGGAGGAGAATGGAGGAGAAGGGATTGCAGCGTGGCCATCCCCCCCAGGGGGTGATTTCTCGCTTTCTGTCTCTCTGTCTCTCTCTGTTTTTCTGGTGAATGCATGCGCCCTATACCCAAAACCTCTCCAAAAACAAATAAACAAAAACTCTCCTAACAAGCAGCCACATTTGAAGACTGCTGCTGTAATCAGACCTTGATAATTACAAGGTTGTTAAGTTATAACTGCTTTTCTTTTCTTTTCTTTCTTTTTCTTTTTTTTTTTTTTGGAGAGGTTTTCACTACAGGGCGCGTGTGCTCGCCAGACAGACAGAGAGAGACAGAGAGACAGAAAGCGAGAAATCACCCCCTGGGGGGGATGGCCACGCTGCAATCCCTTCTCCTCCATTCTCCTCTCGGGATCTTGGGCATGCACGCACACGCGCCGGGTGTGAGTTTTAAGTCACCGGGTCTGGGACGCGAACTGTGGTCGACTATGTGGGAGTCCAGCGACATAGCCATTATGCTAACTGCTGGTCCCGGTTGTAACTGTTTTTACCAGAGGTCAACTTTAGAGTATTTGTAAATGAGCATAAGTAGAGTTATAAATGACTTTTCGTTGATAAATTGAGTAGTGTCCGAGATAGAAACATGATATGGTCAGCTCAGCCTTGCTCAAAGAGGACCTGAGAATCAAGTGGCCCAAGTCTTCTCTTTCCTGATTTCAGAATGTCATCTACATCTTATCCCAGGATATTTGGAATGTTTTGATACCTGATTCAAATAGAATATTTGCTGACTCCTTCCACGTGGACATCTCTCTCTAATTAAACTTCTATGCAAAGTACTTGTGGTCAAAGTGCCAAAAAAGGCAGGGGAGTGGGGCTTTGTTGTATGTACAGAATAGTTTGTAGGATTGTTTTCATGGTTTCTACTTATAAATGTTGCCATGCATTACTGACTTTGGTCTAAGACCTGCTTTCATTATAACCTACCTCCCAGAGGCGAGGTGACTGAGGGGAAAAGTCACCCACATCGCTCACTTACCTTCAACTATTGGAGGTTACCGATATGTACAGAAAATAACCTAATGGTGGTAAACAAACAAATGAAACCAAGGGCATTTTATAATAAATACATTTCTTGGGTAGGAGTAGGCTTCACGTTAGTTTCCATCTATAGTACTATTTCTTACAAGCAGCAGCTGGGACACCATAAAATTGGAACTACTTCTTTAAAAAAACTAAACAAAACAAAACAAGAACTTCTCATGCAACAATATTAAAATCTATTTTGGCTGAGTTTTTATATTTTGTCATTTGGGCTATCCTGTTATACTAACCAATGGTCTGACAAGTACTGTGAAAAACATCTTAGAAGGCTAATGTAGAATCCTAGCCCTTCTAGTTTGTCTGCATGATACATTTCTTGATATATGATCTACGTATAGTGAAATGCACTGGTATATGTACAGTTCACTGGAAAATGAATACATCTGTGTAAACCACACCCTCAGCAAGGCATAGAATATTTCCATCATACCTGAAAGCATATTTATGCCCCTTCCTATGAATAAGACCCCCATATACTTTTACACCAAGCACCGTTAATTGATTAGTTTTATCTGATTTATTATTTTATTTGAATTGGATCATGCAGCGTGCACTCTTCTGTGGCTAGTTCCTTTTCTCCACAGAGTGTTTTTAGGATTCATCTACTGCATGTATCAGGAGCCTATTCCTTTTTATTGCTGAGAAGTATACCAGAGAAGGGAACCAGCAATTAGCGTGATGGCTATGTCGCTGGACTCCCACGTAGTCAACCGCGGTTCGCGTCCCGGACCCAGTGGCTTAAAACTCACGCCGGACGCGTGTGCGTGCATGCCCAAGATCCCGAGAGGAGAATGGAGGAGAAGGGATTGTGGGGTGACCATCCCCTCTGGGGGTGATTTCTCACTTTCTGTCTCTGTGTATCTCTCTGTCTGTCTGGCGAGTGCATGCACCCTATAGCAAAAATCTCTCCAAAAAAAAAGAAGTATACCGGA
>NW_006159939.1:2210029-2250209 GCF_000334495.1 Tupaia belangeri chinensis | reverse complement strand
ATGGACAGTGAGCTGTTTTCATTTTTTTTGGCTATTATGACTAAAACTACTGTAAACATTTTTATACAAGATTTTTAGAAGGCATATGTTTTCATTTCTCTTGGATAAATATCTAGGAGTGGAATTTCCTCATGGCACAGTGAATGCGTGATTGTACCACTTCATGCTTTTCACGAGTAGCGTATGAGAGAACCAGCTTTCCACAATTTCACCCGTACTTGTGCCCCATCTTTTTCTTGTCCTTTTCTTTTTCTTTTTTAAAAATTTTTTTCCAAGAGGAAAAGGAAAATTTTCAGCTCACTCTACCAAGGAGGTGTGATATATTCATATGTGAAGGGTGGAGAGGTAGGGTCACGAGAATGGCCAGTATCTTGATTAGCTTATTGCCACTGTGACCTAATCGGCCCATCTATGGGTGTCAGTGTCAGTAAGGGAGGGCTCTGGCCAGAGGGTTGTGACCAAAGGTCACTGCAACTATCTCCTTATTTTCTGACAGAAAATTACCTTAAGGCTATTCAGGTACCTATTTAATATGCCCAGCCTTTATCTTTTATAAAAAAGATGGGGTGAGAGTGGGACAAAGGGTTATGGGCAATGGTCAATCTTCTGAACCTGGTTCAAACTGAGATGGGCGTTGTCCTTTAGGGTGCAGGGGAGGGGTGTGGATCCATATCCCAGCTTTTTCATCTTTGGCATTTTAGTGGTATATAGTGGTTTGTTATTTCTCATTGTGATTTTTATTTGATTTTTCTGACAACTAATTATACTGAAGTTTTTTTTTTTTAATTTTAGAGAGATTTTTGCTATAGGGTGCATGTGTTTACTAGAGAGACAGAGAGAAGCAAGCAAGAAATCACTTCTCAGGAAGATGGCCACACCACAGTCCCTTCTCCTTCATTCTCCTCTTGGAATTTTGGGTACCCACACACGTACAGGAGCCTGGTGTGAGTTTTAAGAAGCTAGGTTTGGGACTTGAACAATAGTTGAATACATGGGAATCCAGCACCTTAACCACTATACCACATGCTAGCCCTGTTGAACACTTGTTAATATACTTATTGGACCATGTATATCTTCCTTTATGAAATGCTTTTTGCCTGTTTTTAATTGGGCTGTCTACCATTTCATTATTGAGTTCTAAGAGTCATTCATATGTTCTGAATTCAGACCTTTTTGTCATTTATATGTGTTATGGATATATTCTACCAATCTACTTATTTTATTTAAGCTTTTTAGGAAAATATATTTTTAATTTTGATAAATTAGGGTTATCATTTTAAAAATTTTATAGATGATATTTTCTTTTTCTCATTTGAGACATCGTTACCTGCCTCAAGGTTAAAAAATGTCTTCTTATGTTTTCTTCTAGAAGTGCTATAATTTTAGCTTTTATATTTGGTTGTATGAGCCATCTTGAAGTACTGTTTTCATGTGGCAAGTTGCCTTTTCCCACTGAGAACTATTTGTATATTCTTGTTAAAAATCATTTGCCATTGGTGTGGTGGTTAAGGTTCTGGGTTCCTCCATGGCTGAGTGTAGTTTGAATCCCATATCCAGCATTTTGAAAATCATGCCAGGTAGGTGTGTGTGCTTGCCCAAAATACCAGGAAGAAAATGGAGGAAAGGGAATTATGAATGACCCCTGGGGGTGATTTCTTACTATCTGTCTCTTTCTGGTGAGTGTATGCAGCCCATGGCAAAAACTTTAGAAAAAGAAAATTTGACATTAATGTCTGGGCTTACAATTCTATTTTGAGAAACAAATTAGTCATAAAATAATACATGAATGTGCTATTAAGTAATAAATTATGTGCTATAGGCCCTCAAGAATAATTGTTAACATAGCAGCAGATAAGCATTCTCTTATAATTTCTCGATTTCTCACCAACATAGCCAAGCTACACTGTGACTACACATCAAATTGCAAAGAAAATGGAATACAGAATAAAAGTAAAATGCCAAAGTCAGATAGATATTATTCTAGTAATTGAATCAATCAAAGTGGTTTGCCTCATGGTAATTCTTTTTTCTATTTATTGTACTGGATGCTCGGTAGACATTTTCATTCTGCAGACACATGTACTTCAGTAATAGAAAAAAATCTTATATTGTTTCTTGGGTGATTATCTCCCTACCAATATTTATTTATTTACTTACTTATTTTTGAGAGGTTTTCGTTATAGGGTGTGTGTGCTCGCCAGAAAGACAGAGAGATAGAGAAACAATAAGCGAGAAATTGCCCCCCAGGGGGATGGCCACGCCGCAATCCCTTCTCCTCCATTCTCCTCTCGGGATCTTGGGCACCTACGCACACACACCTGGCGTGAGTTTAAGCCACTAGGTCTGAGACTTGAAACTCAGTCGACTACATGGGAATCCAGCAACACAGCCACTATGCCAACTGCTGGTCTCCCTACCAACATTTTAACTACTGTTTTTCTGGAGATCCTATTATCTACCTGCAATCTCTCTGAGATAAGCCACATTATTTTTATTTTTTTCCTTTTTATTACTTCAAAACAAACCCCTAAGATACTTCCACCAAACCTTACTTGAAGAAGTCTGTAACTTGAAAATGGAGATGAACATAAATAGAATTTATTTAGTTTTGATAAATCCTTGAATAACTGATATATATGGCGAGCATGTACCTGTTAAAATTCTAACCTTAATACAATACATTCTCATTCCTATCTATTTCTTGGCGTAGATGTTTGGTATCTTGGTTGCGTTTTTGTACTGCACCTCATACAGGTGAATGCTTACATAATTTTCACTTCTATAAAAATAAGTAAAAACTATTACCTTCTCAGGATATTACATGGCCATAAAGTTTCTTTTTATATTGTACATGTGTCTACTGCGACAATCACTAGAAACATTACTCTGTGACTCACAAGATTAATTTGATTTTCTAAAAAGGATTCCTTATTCTATCACATAGCAAAAGTAATTCTTGAGCTACTTCAAATATTTTTCCAGTCTGTTGGATGCTTAGTATTTATTATCATTCAAATGAGCTATAAATCAGTTTAAATAAAAAAATACTTTGATGCTTACAACTAGATTTCTTTCCACAAATTTATAAAAGAAGATAGGTTCTTATCTTTTATTTTACTTAAAGCCATTTGTTTAAATCTTATTGGAAAGTGGGTTAGGTTAACTGCCTATTTGGATGGATGGTACCTGTATTGACACATCAACCCTTTTTCCTCTTATGCCATCCCATTAAGAGAGTTACTGACTTTTAGGATTTCTGGAGAGCCTACCCTGGTAATGACTCCTGCAAATAACTCCAGTGCTGGTGGGATAGAGGGATTGTTTGGAAACTTTTTGGAATGATATCAAGGAGAAGCACAGCAATCCTTTAACATTGCTATAGACTTATGCTATGCCATCAAACTATAATTGATCAAGATTGAGTATAGGTCCAGCACAGTGCTTTTTTTCTTTTTAATTCTTTTTATTTATTTTTTTATTCAGCTTATGCAATGATTTTTGTTTGCAAAAGAAGTGTATTGAATAAAAGGCACTATTTATGATTTTTAAAGTAGAAGATATTGCTGAAGGGTATCATTTATTGAATTAAATAATACAATTCTTTTCAATCTGTTCTTGGGTGTCTTTTGATTAAAAAAAAATAAAAGAAAAAAGGACACTTTGCATTAGGTCACCACAAAGCAGATTTACATATAACCATCGACAGTAGAAAAACAAAGTTTTTATGTGATCCCACAGGTACCTTGTCCTTACTCGTAAGAAAATAAAATATTTTCCAAAGTTAAAGCTATTAAGTTTCTAGAAATACAAACCACTTTAAGCAGAAACCCTTTAAGAAAAAAGTGCATTTTCTCATTGTCTATTCATGGCATGCATTTTAATTCTTTTCAGTGGAACCTAAACCTCCTGAACCCCATTCAGTGTCATCCCAAGCTAGAACTACTTCTATTTCTGCATAAAAAATTCTTTCACAAATGAGCCGTGCAATGCGGTCATCTTTTTTTAACTTCAAACTTTTCTTTGACAAAATTAAACATTACAACACCAACGTTTCCTCTATAATCTTCATCTATGACACCAGCTCCTACATCTAAATGTTTTGTAGCCCAGTCATAACATGGAACTACTCTTTGCTAATACCTGGAAGGAAAAGCTGTCTGAATGTCTGTCTTCTCAAGGGCTTTCTACATAAGTGGTACTGTGTAATCAAGGCACCATGCAGGCCTTAGCTGCTCCGGGAGGGAACCACCACATCTGGGCTGTGGCGTGCCCTGCCAGCTGGGCAAAGTGCAGCTGCATGCCGCCCTCCTCCACAGGCAGGCAGGGCCTCTTGCTGGGGAAGAGGGTGGGTGTCTCTCCAGAGCAGAGCATGACAGAGTGAGAGAATGAGCAGAGGAGAGAGCAGAGGTAAGGAGAACGAGGGTAAGCACAGAACAGGGAACCGCTCCCGCTCAGAGTTTTATAAACCAGCTAGGCCAGCACTCCATAGGGCCCTAGACGTCCCCTCCCCCTATTCTCTAGTGTTTCCATATGTTTGAGGAAGAGTAGGGAGAACACCAGCATTTAAAAGCAGGCATTGCAAACATGACTGTGAAGATCACATGCTCCAGAAAACAATTAGGTCAACTCAATTCTTTTTTTTTTTGCTTGACGTAGGCTTTCTTTCTTTCTTTTTTTTCCCTCCTTCTTCTTCCCCAAGATAACTGCTGAACAATGATTGAGCTCACTTAAGGAACGTAAGGATGGATCTGTATCTGTATAGGATGTGCCTGTATCTACATCCATAAAAAAACAAACAAATAAACAAAAAATGAACTGGAGGTTAGAAGTAGAAAAACTGTGTGATTTAAGATAAGAAAACACTAAAACTAGAGATAATTCAAATTAAACTTAGTGCATTGTTAAACTTGCCACGTATCATTTTAGACCATTTTTAAAATAGGTAATAGCACTGTTAAATTTATTTTGAAATAAAAGGAAAGAAAATTTACTCAATGATCATGGTATGGCTGTGAGGACTTACTGAAATTTCCTTTTAGTTAAGGTATCAGTGTACATTATTCAGCAGACTATTCAGGGATGTATGTAAAATAACTGATTTGATTTTCTAAATTTTTTTTCATTTTAAAATGTTACACTATATTAAGAGAAATCCAATTAATATTTTGCTGCAAATTTTATGAGGATTTTATTTTTTGTTTTTGTACATGCAAATACTTTTTTTCTTTTTTAAGAGGTTTTTGCCTTAAGGTGCATGCACTTGCCAGAGAGAGACAGAGACAATGAGAAGGAAAGTGACAAATCACCCCCAGGGAGGATGGCCACAGGTGTAATCTTTTCTCCTCCATTTTCTTCCTGGGGTCTTGCGTATGCACACACACATGCCCAGCATGAGTTTTAGGCCAGAGGATCCAGGACTTGAACTGCGGTTGACTATGTACAGCGATGTAACTATTATACCATCTGCTGGCCCTGTATGCCAATACTTGAAAGACTATTGAAAGATCCATTTGTGGGAACATCATTCTGCTGATTTCTTAATGGAACAGGAAACATTCGTTGCCTGGAAATCAGGTTGTATGCCATGGTCATTTGATCGTTTTCCAATACAGTGTGCCAGCCATTGATGTTTGATAAATGGAAAATACACAGTAGCAAGAAATCGTATTGATTCACAATTATTTAACTGCTATATTTTTCTGTGTGGAAGACATTTTAATTTTTTTAAAACTTCATTCATTTATTTCTTCCATAGTGACACACATGTCCAATAGTGCCACCACTGATTCTCCCCCCAGCTTCAGCCAGCCCCATATCATGGGTACGCATGTGCTTGGGGTGCTCAAGGAGACTGGACATGAGTAGGTCCAAAGAAAAGAGGCTAATTAGTAAAGGCAATATCAAGAAATAGAAGAAAAACAATAGTACATGTGGAAGGGTGAAACTTTAAGAGGAAGATAGATAGTTCTCCTTTAGAAATAAAACTTGTAGGGAACCAGCAGTTAGTGTAATGGCTATGTCGCTAGACTCCCATGTAGTCGACCATGGTTCATGTCCCAGACCCGGTGGCTTAAAACTCACACCGGGCGTGTGTGCGTGCGTGCCCAAGATCCCAAGAGGAGAATGGAGGAGAAGGGATTGCGGCGTGACCATCCCCCCTGGGGGGTGATTTCTCACTTTCTGTCTCTATGTCTGTCTCTGTCTGTCTGGCGAGCGCACGCGCCCTACAGTGAAAATCTCTCCAAAAAAAAAAAAAAAGGAAATAAAACTTGTACCCTTAAAAGAACCCATATGTCATGCTTCTCTTTTTTTTTTTTCAAATAATTATTTATTTATTTCCATTTGTTATTATTATTATTATTATTATTTCATTTGATCAGACAGAGGCAGAGAGAGAGAGAAAGGGAAAGCAAGTGGCGTGGTGGTTAAAGGCGCTGGATTCCCACATGGCTGACCATGGTTCGGGTCCTGGACCTGGTGGATTGCTTTCATGCTTTCCCTTTCTCTCTCTCTCTCTGCCTCTGTCCAGTCTCCTTTTACTAAATTTGATTCTTATTTTCTTTTATTGTTAAAATTCTCAGAATGAACTACTCTTTTTGTAAGTGTTTTATTTCAACTCATGAAACCCTGCAGTCTTGTTTCTTCAATATCTAGCAAAACTAGTCTCCTAAAAGCTCCCACTTTCCAGTCACCAAATCCAGTGATCACTTTTTGCCCTTATCAGATTCTAATGCAGCATGCTGTGTTCTGAAACCACATTTAAATTCTCCCTGTGACAAGTTTCCAAGCATGACATTAGCCTTGTAAACCTGGCTCCAAGCTTTTTTTAGCTCTGTCCCTGCACATCTCCCAATTCTCCACCCTCCTGTGAGTCCAGACCCTGCCGTCACCCCCTGCACTCACCCTGTCATACCCTGCTATGTTATGCTATTTTTCTGTACAGCCTGTTCTTGTTCCTGTCCCTTATGTGACTCCTGGAATTTTATTTTATCCCTCTTGTTAATTTTCCACACCAATACCATTTTCTCCCCAAACCTAACCTTCTATCCTTCGACTCAAAAGTGAGTCTTTTCTTGTACATTTTCAGATACTGTATTTCATTATCGTTTGTCATGCTTTCATTGATTAATTATGCTGGTATCAAGAGCTTATACTCTAGTGAGAAAACAAATTCTCAGATTTTAAACGCAATTAAGTAATACTGTGAGTATGCAGAGTTACTCTAGGAGGATCTAGGAAAGGCTGGCAAAATGTCTGAGGGAGCTGCAAAGTGCTTCCTTAAGAAAGTGAAGCATGAGTTGGAGTTTACATAGCAAAAATATAAGAAGGATTTTCCAATGATTTGCTCACCTATTCAGAAAGCATTCACATAACACCTAGTATGTGCCAGGCATTATATTAGACACTAAAGATTAAAAAAAAATCATAAAGGTGATTAAAGTGCCATCTTTTTTTTGGTTATTTTATAAAAAAACAATATTTAAAAAATGTTTTTCTATAATTAATTCAGGACATACTGTGTGTCTACTCTGCCTTTCATATGCTGTAGTATTGGCACATGATAGGTGCTCAGAAATATTTATTGAAGAACTGGGTAAATAAAAGAATAATTTTTATCCTTAAGCAGCTAATAGTCTTGTGGTAACTATAGCCATATAGTTAAATAATCATTATTTTGTAAGGGTGGGGAAGGGTTAATAGTAGTGTGAACATAAACATATGGAAGGTCTAGGATCAAGTAACCTAGCTTTGCTATGGCCAGAGGAAAAAAAAAGGGGCAAGGGACTGAAATAACATTCTAATAAGAAAGTATGATCTTTTCAGATAATGTGTAAAAACTTCACTTAGAAGCAAAGAATTACAGAGACCGTTTTATATTCTGGAAAAGGCTGATAACTTGGCATGGTTGTAGCATGGGGGAACATGCAAGAAGATTTGCTTAAGTGCATTCTTGGTTGATATTTTAGTTGCTCCTTTGATTGTGGATCCCAACTTCTGAACACTTACTCTATTTCTCTTGTGTCGGGGCTCCAGATACCACTGGAAAAAAGATTTTAAGGGGGAGATGAGGTGTGTGTGTGTGTGTGTGTGTGTGTGTGTGTATTTAAGTTTATTTACTTTCTTTCATGAGAGAGAGAAATAGGGATCCTCAGTAGGGTCTCATCAAACTTAAATCTACTCCATCCAGTGTTTCAGGTAGCCAGAATCATGTATATAGTGTGTCTGTCATGTTTCAATTTGACCTGGTATCCCAACTGTGGCCTTCCATGAGGCTCTAGCATTGTAGAGCGGCACCCTATTGCTTGGGCCATGGTGACTGGGCCATGAGGTTTATATTTTGAAAATATCTATTTGAATATATTGTAGAGCCTAGGTTAGAGACAAGAAAGGGAAGACACAGAGAAACCAGCTGGAGACTGTTTTGTAGTATTTATGCAAAAAGATGTATGTAGTCTTGCCTAGGGTGAAATCATTGCGGATGTGCTCAGGAGATAAAATCAACAGGATTAGTTTTAGGTAGGATATGGAGTCTGAAGGCAAGGAGATGACAGAGATCAAAGATGTCTTAAGTAGACCTGTATAGATCTACAACCACTGAGATAAATCAGAAGAGGACAGAATTAAATTCTGTGTTGGGCATGTTAGTTTTGAGGGTTTTTCTATATCCTTTACTAGCATTCTTCTTGAAGACATGGCTTATGAATTGTCACTATTTATACTCAAAGACTAGCTGATAGCAGGTATTCATAATACAGGTTTCTTTGTCAATTTTTTTGGAGGTTTGCTTGTTTTTTCTTGCAAAGAGAAACCACTTTATAGCTATAATGCTGAATTATGGTTACTCTCATTGGGCTTTAAATATTTTTAAAAGTATTTGAAATATCTTACTTTCATTATAAAATACTGGTACATGAAGGGAATTACACCTTTAAAATAGCTTCTATTTTTTCATTTTTCTTGAGTGGTAAAAATAAGAAAATTCATTGCAAAAACTTTTAAAATTAAGATTGGTCAAGATTATGATTTAATGAAGTTTAATTAGCGAGAAAGAGAGAACATTTAAAAATCGAGGTACACTAATTAGGTAGTTAAGCTAAAATGACTTTTTCCCAGATTGAGTCTCTTTTTCATTCATAAAACAAATTGATAAATGAGAAGCATAAAATATTGTTGACTAAACAATAAGATACTGTTCCTTTAAAGTAAGGCAGTAGAAGTTTCTCACTGTTATTGATTGCCTCTCTGTCAGGAATGCTAATCTTTATAGATCTAGAGGCCACAGCTTCTAGTGACGCAGTTTGAATATAGACAAATAAAGAAATGTTAGCCTCAGGAAATCAATTGCACAGAGGTATCTCCTGGTTGGTAAATAGCATGGATTTTCTATTTGTTGCCAACAGTTAGTCACCTGATTCCTTTTATGCGTGACTACTTGGTATCGGAGGTAGGATGCAGAAGAATGCAAAAATGCATTCTTCTTATTTACCATGTGTTCAGGAGCCATAGAACACAGATACTGTATAGAAAAGACTGCAAAAATGAAGTAAGGTGAAAGCACTGCTGGGTAAGAAAACAGTGACAAGGGTAAAACTGTCACATAACTATATATTTGGGGAAATACCGTGTACAATGAGGGTATTTACTGCAGTTCCCACTGTCTAATAATACCATCTATGCTCATCACGTCTTTCCTGCAAGATGTTTTCACATATCACAGAGAAGATATATTTGGTGCAATGATCTCTTCATCACTAATGCCACAGGGAAATGATTTTCAGAATGCCCAGGAGAACATAAATTGCCCCTTTTTTTCCTATTTCCTAGTGCTACACGACCTTGCCACTATTTGCAAAAGGGAGAGCCAACTTTCACAAAGACAACCAGAATGATGAATGGAATTTAATTTATGCAACATTCATGTAGGGTGAGTCCTCTGGGTAAATCACCATGGTAGCATATCCTTCCTCCCCCCAACCTCATGATATGTTCTGCTTGGCTGACTCAACTCCCCCTGAGAAGGTTGGCACTTAAGGTTATGTAAGCAGAGCACGGATGTTCAAATATTCATCACAAGAAGGGCCACATGAAAAAGAGAAAGGAAACAAAAGTGGAATAAATGAGGTAAATATCTACCCAGATCAGCTAGGATAAGCTGAAGAACAGAAAGGGATTTGGAGAGCTAGTTTGGAGTTAGGAGTTTTCTCCCTGAGGTGGTGAATAAAATGGTTTTGAGCCATGTTTAGAGTGCTGGAATATTACTGATTGGCCTTTAGTCTAAATTGATTTTAGCCCCTTTTCCTTGCTACTCAAAAACACCAAAGAAAATTATTTTAGTTCATCTTAGGGATATAATAGTTTCTTCTCTTTCTATAAAGTTAGCTAATTTTCTCCATGACCTATATCTTTCTTTCTGACTGACATATCTACTCATTCATATTTTAAATGACTAACAATCTGGGAAGATTTCACCAGAGATCAGAATCAGAACAGATCGCAAATGCCCAACTGTGAGTACTAAGGAATGATGAAATAATCTGGGTCTTACTACAAGCATGATTTAAGAGAAATAATTTATTTTACTTGTTCTCTAATAACACATTCTAGTCATAGGACTAAGTCTGTCAGAAACAAATTAACAAAAAATTACTCTGAAATGAAAAGTTTTAGCTTGTGTCACACCGTGTATTAATTTCACTTATAATTAGTGTTACCTACAATCACAAATTCAGTGAGGAATTATAAATTCCTAGGTATGTTAAGTTTCCTTCTTTAATTGGTTGGAAAATATAGGTGGACATTATCATGATGCTAAAATCTTCTTGGGTGTATCAGCCTTGATATTTTCATTGACAGAAAGAGGGATTATGTTTGGTTAAATTTGTATGGAAAACAACTGTAATTCTTAATTTAAGTTTTAAATTTAGATCAAATTTATACTGTTGTCTTGGAGCCATTTCTCCTGTTTGTAGAAAAATATTAGGTCATCAGAAAAGTTATGATGTATTTTTCTATTTTCTTTCTATGCATAAATGCATCATGACTTTTCTGACCACCCAATATATAGCTTATTGGACAAGAAAGTATATAAATACAATATAGGTATTTTACTATAATGTAAAATGATAATTATTCTTTTATTTAAAAAATTGACTAGTTGGGACCAGCAGTTGGCATAATGGCTATGTTGCTGGACTCCCATGTAGTCAACCATGTTTCAGTGCCTGGACCTGGTGGCTTAAACTAACGCTGGGCGCATGTGCATGTGTGCCCAAGATCCTGGAAGGAGAATGGAGGAGAAGGGATGTGATGTGGCCATCCCCCCTGGGGGGGTGATTTCTTGCTTTCTATCTCTCTGTCTCTCTCTGTCTTTCTGGCGAGCGCATGTGCCCTATAGCAAAAACCTCTCCCCCCCCCCCCCCAAAAAAAAAAAAGAAAGAAAGAAAGAAAAAGAAAAAGAAGTAAAAAAAAAAGGACTACTTTTAGTTCATGGGAGAATAAACATAGGCTATCCCTTTATTTATTTATTTTCTGTCCCTCATATATACTCTTTATAAAGATGCCAGGTGCATATGCCAGGCATGTGTACATGTGTGCCTGCCCAAAACCCTGAGAGCAGAATGGAGGAGAAGGGATTGTGGTAGTGGCCATCCCCTTGGGGGGGTGATTTCTCACTTTCTGACTCTTTCCTGTGAGCATATGTGCCCTATGGCAAAAAAACTAAACAAAAAATTATATTGATATTTATGTTTATTTATTTTTTCTTTCTCATGAAACTATAAGATCTTTGAAAATCTCATGCAGCCTTGATAGTCTAGTCAGTGCTTAGAAAAATGAGGAGTAAGAGAGGGCGAAGAACGCAGTGGAGGAAAAGGCAGAGAAGAGTAAACAACTGCCTGTTTGTGTGTGTGTGTAATTTGCCCAGTACACTTAGTTTTAAAAGGTTATTCATGGAATCAAGTATTGATTTCAAGCCAGCTTACAGAGCCATTGAATACATATTCCTGAATATCTTATAAATGGAAATATATGAATTTAAAACCAGTGGGAAAAAAAGATAAATAACGGCTTATGGCACATTCAAAGTTTGAAAGAATCCACCATAATGGATGCTTATCTGATTAAAATGCAAAAGCCTCTCAGAGTTCTGCCATTACTCACAATTACGCTGACAGTAGAGTTCTCAAACGTCGTCTGACCAACATCTGGAACAATATTTTCAATCACTCCCTGGAATTTCATTAATGTTTCCAGACATTTTGGTGGGATATTCATTTCTGCAATTCTAATTTTAAAGAAATCGCAGCATCTGATCAGCCAATAATTTTAAAGAAATTTTTTCAAAGCAGATTAGGAGAAGCTATTGTACCATTTCTTCTTTTTTAAAAAAATCATGTGATAAATGCCTCATTTAGTCTAACATTATCTTAAAACTATTTTGGTAGACGTATATGCTGTGTTCTCAGAATCACTACAAATAACTCTTCGTTTAATGCCAGTTCTATGAACTTTTCATGGTAAGAAAAGAGCTATTAAAATAGAACTTGCTGGGCAGGCTCTGTGGAGCTAAGGGATCCAGATCTCACATGGCCAACAGCAGTTCTAATCCTGATCCTGGCAGCTTTAAAAACATGTCAGGCATGTGTGCATACATGCCCTAAAGATGAAGAAATGGAGAATGGATTGCTGTATGACTACACCTCAATTGGGGTTCATTTATCCTTCTCCTAATCTCTCTCTCTCTCTCTGTGTGTCTGTCTCTGATGCACACATGCACACCCTCTGGAAAAAATTAAAAATTAAAAAAAATGAAATAGAGCTTACTGATATACAGTAAGTAATTACCCCTTTAGTTTTGCACACTAAAATTATTTATCGCTGTAAAGCATCTGTACACTAGATAATAATTCTCAGAATGACTTACTTGGTATGAAATAGAAGATGTTAAATAATTTGGATAACATTTGAATTCTCAAGTTATAATTTTAAAAAGTTGTTTTAGTTGATTTTTGCAATTTTGTTTGTCATAATACAAGAATCATTAGTTTTTTTTTTTTTTTTTTTTTTTTAATTTTTGCCATAGGGCACGTGCACTTACCAGAGACAGAGAGAGACAGAGGGAGAGAGAAAATGAGAAATTACTTCCAGGAGGGATGGCCAGGCTCCATTCTCTTTTCTTTTCTTTTCTCAGGATTTTGGGCACACGAGCGCACGTGCCTGGTGTGATTTTCAAGCCTGAATGTTGGGAACTCTAAGCATGGTCCAACATGTGGGAGTCCAGTACCTTAATCACCACGCCACCTGCTGGCCCAAAGAAGCATTAGTTTTTTATACATTAGTCCTTTTATACTGTTGGCAAAAATAATGCATAGGTATGTGCAAATAGTTGCAATTTGTGTCTCTTAGGAAAATCTTTGGGATCAGCAGGTGGCATCATGGTTAAGGAACTGAACTCTCTCCCACGTGGCCAACCATGGTTTGAGACCTCTGTCTGGGAGCTTGAAATTCACGCTGGGGACATGTGTGTGCGTGCCCAGAATCTGGGGAGGAGAGTGAAGGAGAGGATTGTGGCGAGGCCGTTCCTTCCCCCTGGTGTGTACATTGTGCCCTGTGGCAAAAACCTAAAAACAAATTTCTTTTCCACAGAACCTGAGTTTTTTATCTGTCCTCAAATTATTACTAAGTTTATTGTGGTGAAACAATTTGTCCTCCAGCTGACTGATTTTGTTCTCAAACTAGTTTTCTGATGCTCCCTTTCTTTATCCATCACCTCCTTACATGCTTGACCATAGCAATAGGTTTGAAATCAAAAAGTTCATGGAAAATATGAATATGCATTATAAATAAACTATGCATGAATTTTAACATTTTTGCACCAAAATAAACTTGTACTTTAATTCTTTTTCCATAAACTTTTGAAGTTCCCTCGTATACTCCTTTTTGTAATAAATTGTATTATATCCATGTGCTATCGATTTTCTGCCTCCTTCAAATCTAACTAGCTGCCAGTCTTTTCAAATGAGAGTTAACAGTTAAACTCAGCTAACATTCAAGATCTTTAGTTTATTTTACTGATTGCCTTTTAGCTATACCTGTCCACGAACCTCCAACTTCAGATCAATACAAGCAATCCCTTCTGCCTCTATGCTGTGGCTGCCAGCACCAGTGGGGAAATGCCGGACATGTGGAACTATGTGAATTGATGCCACTGCAAATTTATGGCTCCACCCTTAGCTGGCCCTAAAGCTCAGGTCGATAATCCTCTGAATAATCTGTGGTCAGTTTCCATGCCTGTTACCTCAGCTCATATTCCAAACTTTAACCATTCTTCTCAGGCCGTTTCTGCACCCTGTCTGTTCCTTAGCTCTTAAAAATGACCTCGGGTCCTCTCTTAAAAGGAAAAAAAAAAAATCAGTTCACAAATTGTTGTTGTTGTTGTTGTTTTTTGTTTGTTTGGTTTTTTTTTGAGAGATTTTTGCATTTAGAGATTTAGGGTGCATGTACTTATTGGAGAGACAAACAGAAAGTGAGAAATCACCCCCCTCCCCTCCCCCACACACAGGGGGATGGCCATACTGCAGTCCCTTCTCCTCCAGTGTCCTCTTGGGATTTGGGGCACACAGGTACATGCACATGCACACGCACCTGGTATGAGTTTTAAGACACCAGGTCCGGGACTTGAACTGCAGTCCACTATGTGGGAGTCCAGTGACATCATCTGTATGCCATCCACTGGTCCCCACTCCACTAACTTTTAGCCTTTAGATTTTTTTTTTTTTTTACAACAATACAATTTCCATTTCGAGTCTTGTTTTGCTTAAGGGGCAAGAACTTAACTCCCACAGTCAAACAAGAATTCTCGTTGCCCCTTTTACTTTCTCTGGGTCATGACTATGTTGTGTGAGGAACTAAAAGGTATAAAGAGCGTTATGCTCTTGGTACCATTGATCTTTGAACCCATTTATCCCTATTCCCTATCCTTTAAAAAGTTTTTTAAAGACAGGTTCTTGCCCTGCTGGCCAGTAGTCTGCTGACCAGTAGTGGTTAGGGGTAGCTAGATCCCACATGGCCACAGAGGTTCAAATTTGGCCATGACATCTTGAAAAACATTCCAGGAGCATGCATGTGTGTGTTCAGAATCTCAACAGGATGGAGAAATGGAGGAGAAGGGATTGTAGGGTGACTGTGCCCACTGGGGGGTGCTTTTCCCTTCTTCTCTTCCTCTCTTTCTCTGTCAAGTGTATGTGCCCTCTGAAAACCTAAGAAAAAAAAATTCTTGCCATGTCAGGATTTTCCTGCCTCAACCTCCCTGCTTGGAGCATAGGCACACACTACCTTTGCCAGATCTTTTCCTTAGACAGCGTCTAGCTATGAGACCCATGCCAGGCTCAAACTTCCGTTGTCCTGCCTCAGCTCCCTGAGTTGCTGGGATGGCAGGCATACACACTCTGCCCTATGTTTAGGTTGGACTGGGAATCGAATCCAGTTCTTCCATATCGTTCCATCCATGGTTAAAGAAGCATTTTAGCAGCATGAACCCCTAAATAGTTCTTTTATTTTTTGTTCATAGGACATGTGCATTTGTCAGAAAGGAGAGACATAGAGAGATACAGAGAGAGGAAAAACAAGAAATCACCTCCCCAAGAGGGATGGCTATACCACAGTATCCTCTCCTCCATTCTTATTGGGATTTTGGGCATGCATGCACATGTGCCTGATGTTATTTTCAAGCTGCTGGGTCTGGGACTTGCACTGTGAGGTCCATGTGGGAGTCCAGTGCCTTAACCACCACACCACCTGCTGGCCCTGTCCTTAACTAATTCTTGATCTGTCATTGATGCTGGCTTCTGTGGAGACATTCGTATCATTGTTCTTGACCTTAGAGTAAGGGGGTCGTTCTATGATTGCTTTGCAACTTCAGGCCCACACTGGGATGTTTCTTTTGCTTCTTCCAGGCAAAGAACAGGAATACTCAGGAGATTTCCTGAGGCTCCGTTGTTTAGGTCTGCAGTTCTGAACAGGAGTCAGATGGAAGAAATGCCTGAGAAGCTTTAGCTACCAGCACTTGGGGCAGTGCTTTTCAAAATGTGGTCTAGGAGTTTGTACTATTCAACCTTATCTGGACACTGTTTAGAAATTCACATTCTTTGCACACTGTAGACCTAGTAAAGCAGAAACTGTGTATGGAATTTAGAAATCTGTTTTTTGTTTGTTTGTTTGTTTGTTTTAATCTTTAAGAAATTCTTCAGGTGATTCTCACATCTAATAAGGTTTGAGAACTCTACCCTGTTAAGGGCCTGAGTATTAGTATAGTACCTAGGTGAGTTCAACGTTTAAATAGGGGTAAGAAACACTGGCCTAGACATAAAGCAGGTCACCACTTTTGTTTGTTTGTTTGTTTGTTTTCGGGGGAGGGGATGTGGATTGTAGCTTCCTCAAAACGCTGCTGGGAAAATGGGACATAAATTCTACTGAGGCTTTGCTACCTCTCTGGATTAGCTCAGCAACAGCTAATCTCTATGTCTTACCAATGTCCTACCATTGACTGATTTTGTTCTCAAACTAGTTTTCTGATGCTCCCTTTCTTTATCCATCACCTCCTTACATGCTTGACCATAGCAATAGGTTTGAAATCAAAAAGTTCATGGAAAATATGAATATGCATTATAAATAAACTATGCATGAATTTTAACATTTTTGCACCAAAATAAACTTGTACTTTAATTCTTTTTCCATAAACTTTTGAAGTTCCCTCGTATACTCCTTTTTGTAATAAATTGTATTATATCCATGTGCTATCGATTTTCTGCCTCCTTCAAATCTAACTAGCTGCCAGTCTTTTCAAATGAGAGTTAACAGTTAAACTCAGCTAACATTCAAGATCTTTAGTTTATTTTACTGATTGCCTTTTAGCTATACCTGTCCACGAACCTCCAACTTCAGATCAATACAAGCAATCCCTTCTGCCTCTATGCTGTGGCTGCCAGCACCAGTGGGGAAATGCCGGACATGTGGAACTATGTGAATTGATGCCACTGCAAATTTATGGCTCCACCCTTAGCTGGCCCTAAAGCTCAGGTCGATAATCCTCTGAATAATCTGTGGTCAGTTTCCATGCCTGTTACCTCAGCTCATATTCCAAACTTTAACCATTCTTCTCAGGCCGTTTCTGCACCCTGTCTGTTCCTTAGCTCTTAAAAATGACCTCGGGTCCTCTCTTAAAAGGAAAAAAAAAAATCAGTTCACAAATTGTTGTTGTTGTTGTTGTTTTTTGTTTGTTTGGTTTTTTTTTGAGAGATTTTTGCATTTAGAGATTTAGGGTGCATGTACTTATTGGAGAGACAAACAGAAAGTGAGAAATCACCCCCCTCCCCCCCCCCACACAGGGGGATGGCCATACTGCAGTCCCTTCTCCTCCAGTGTCCTCTTGGGATTTGGGGCACACAGGTACATGCACATGCACACGCACCTGGTATGAGTTTTAAGACACCAGGTCCGGGACTTGAACTGCAGTCCACTATGTGGGAGTCCAGTGACATCATCTGTATGCCATCCACTGGTCCCCACTCCACAAACTTTTAGCCTTTAGATTTTTTTTTTTTACAACAATACAATTTCCATTTCGAGTCTTGTTTTGCTTAAGGGGCAAGAACTTAACTCCCACAGTCAAACAAGAATTCTCGTTGCCCCTTTTACTTTCTCTGGGTCATGACTATGTTGTGTGAGGAACTAAAAGGTATAAAGAGCGTTATGCTCTTGGTACCATTGATCTTTGAACCCATTTATCCCTATTCCCTATCCTTTAAAAAGTTTTTTAAAGACAGGTTCTTGCCCTGCTGGCCAGTAGTCTGCTGACCAGTAGTGGTTAGGGGTAGCTAGATCCCACATGGCCACAGAGGTTCAAATTTGGCCATGACATCTTGAAAAACATTCCAGGAGCATGCATGTGTGTGTTCAGAATCTCAACAGGATGGAGAAATGGAGGAGAAGGGATTGTAGGGTGACTGTGCCCACTGGGGGGTGCTTTTCCCTTCTTCTCTTCCTCTCTTTCTCTGTCAAGTGTATGTGCCCTCTGAAAACCTAAGAAAAAAAAATTCTTGCCATGTCAGGATTTTCCTGCCTCAACCTCCCTGCTTGGAGCATAGGCACACACTACCTTTGCCAGATCTTTTCCTTAGACAGCGTCTAGCTATGAGACCCATGCCAGGCTCAAACTTCCGTTGTCCTGCCTCAGCTCCCTGAGTTGCTGGGATGGCAGGCATACACACTCTGCCCTATGTTTAGGTTGGACTGGGAATCGAATCCAGTTCTTCCATATCGTCCCATCCATGGTTAAAGAAGCATTTTAGCAGCATGAACCCCTAAATAGTTCTTTTATTTTTTGTTCATAGGACATGTGCATTTGTCAGAAAGGAGAGACATAGAGAGATACAGAGAGAGGAAAAACAAGAAATCACCTCCCCAAGAGGGATGGCTATACCACAGTATCCTCTCCTCCATTCTTATTGGGATTTTGGGCATGCATGCACATGTGCCTGATGTTATTTTCAAGCTGCTGGGTCTGGCACTTGAACCGTGAGGGCCATGTGGGAGTCCAGTGCCTTAACCACCACACCACCTGCTGGCCCTGTCCTTAACTAATTCTTGATCTGTCATTGATGCTGGCTTCTGTGGAGACATTCGTATCATTGTTCTTGACCTTAGAGTAAGGGGGTCGTTCTATGATTGCTTTGCAACTTCAGGCCCACACTGGGATGTTTCTTTTGCTTCTTCCAGGCAAAGAACAGGAATACTCAGGAGATTTCCTGAGGCTCCGTTGTTTAGGTCTGCAGTTCTGAACAGGAGTCAGATGGAAGAAATGCCTGAGAAGCTTTAGCTACCAGCACTTGGGGCAGTGCTTTACAAAATGTGGTCTAGGAGTTTGTACTATTCAACCTTATCTGGACACTGTTTAGAAATTCACATTCTTTGCACACTGTAGACCTAGTAAAGCAGAAACTGTGTATGGAATTTAGAAATCTGTTTTTTGTTTGTTTGTTTGTTTGTTTTAATCTTTAAGAAATTCTTCAGGTGATTCTCACATCTAATAAGGTTTGAGAACTCTACCCTGTTAAGGGCCTGAGTATTAGTATAGTACCTAGGTGAGTTCAACGTTTAAATAGGGGTAAGAAACACTGGCCTAGACATAAAGCAGGTCACCACTTTTGTTTGTTTGTTTGTTTGTTTTCGGGGGAGGGGATGGGGATTGTAGCTTCCTCAAAACGCTGCTGGGAAAATGGGACATAAATTCTACTGAGGCTTTGCTACCTCTCTGGATTAGCTCAGCAACAGCTAATCTCTATGTCTTACCAATGTCCTACCATTTTTGTTCTCTCTTATCTTTGCAACCTAGAGAATCCTTGTCTTGGGGAATGGGGATAAGGAGATGGTGCATCATCTTTACTTGTGATATTTTTCTCCAACATCTTATATTTAATTTTTTTCAATTGACATCCAAAGTGGTTTTTTTTTTTTTTTTTTTTTTTTTTTGTGGCGAGGTTTTCGCTATAGGTCGCGTGCGCTCACCAGACAGACAGAGAGAGACATAGAGACAGAAAGCGAGAAATCACCCCCCAGAGGGGATGGCCATGCTGCAATCCCTTCTCCTCCATTCTCCTCTCGGGATCTTGGGTACACACACACACGTGCCCAGCGTGAGTTTTAAGCCACTGGGTCCAGGATGTGAACTGCGGTTGACTACGTGGGAGTCCAGCGACATAGCCATTACGCTAACTGCTGGTTCCCGAAAGTGTTGGTTTTTAAAAAAATCTTTTAAAAGGTTATTTATTTCTTCCATGAACAAGAGAGACAGCACTTTTAGCAGGATCTTGAGGCCATGATCTACCCCCATCATGGGGCATGCCTGGCGTACTCAGAAGGTCTCTGATGCAAACCTGGAGCCTTCCCGTGTGGGTTAGCCTCACAGAGCATACATTTTACCTCCCCACCATCTGGCTCCAAGATGTTTCAGTCCTTCCTTTCTCTTCTCCCAAGAACCTAGGACTTTGAAATCCAAAAGTCAGATAGAAACTCTTCCTTGTCCAATCTCCCCACTTTCTTCTGTCACATCATGAACTCACAAGAGTGCTAGAAAAAATATTTCAAAAGATTTTTCTTTATTTTGATTAAATTTCTAATTTGTGGCTCCATTCCACTAACATGGTGGAAAGTTGATTTCAGTTGGTCGGTTTCCAAAAACCCTCCTACTTTATGCTGGGTTATATTTATTTTTTTGGGACGGAAGGTGGACAGCTTCAGTAATGGCAGTGTGCCTCAGGGGTGAAGAAGAGCAAGCCTGAGGAGTTGTGTGGAAGAATGAGGAATGATTCCTCAGGGATCTGCATGAAATGTGGACGTGGGGCAGGATGAGACACACACTGAGGGCTGGATTTCCTCACTCTTCTCTCTGACATATTGGAAATTATTTGAGTCCAGAACTTAGATCCAACTCTTTGAAAATGAGTGTGCGGGGTGTCATTTAATTGATATATATATTAAGTTTGTGTGGCTCTTAGCAAACTGTAGAGTTTGGATTAGAAATTCAGATAAATAAGGGGACCAGCAGTTAGCGTAATGGCTATGTTGCTGGACTCCCATGTAGTCAACCCCGGTTCGCGTCCTGGACCCAGTGGCTTAAAACTCACGCTGGGTGCTTGTGCGTGCCTGCCCAAGATCCTGAGAGGAGAATGGAGGAGAAGGGATAATGGCATGACCATCCCCTCTAGGGGGTGATTTCTCGCTTTCTGTCTCTTTGTCTCTTTCTGTCTGTCTGGCGAGCACACACACCCTATAGCAAAAACCTCTCCAAAAAAAAAGAAAAGAAAAAGAAATTCAGGTAAGTAAGAGAGAAGTAAAGAAAGTCACATAACCTGGATTTGTGAGCTGGGGTGTGTTCCTGGTGTATCTCCCTCTGTACCAGTTCTTATAGTCAATTTTCCAAAGAGTTCAAGAATTATTTTGAAATAATTTTAAACAAATAATTTCAAACTTTAAACTAAAGTTTAAAGTACCTTAGATTTCCTCATATTCCCTCACTGAAATTCTTGTTAACGTTTTGCCACATTTCCTCTACTGCCCCCTTTGCAAAATATATCCTCATTACCATTAGTCTTTTTTTGAAGTATTTGAAAGCAAGTTCCAGACGTGATGTTCCATCACCCCTAAATACTATGGTGCATTTAAATATTATATCATGCTGTTTCCCTAAATAAGGACACTCCCCTATCAGGAGATTATCAATGCAGTACTATTACCTAACCTACAGATCCTATTTGCATTTCTTTTTTTTAAAATTTTTTTGACATTAAAAATTATAGTGTAAATTTGGTAGTTGTAAAGACTTTGTAAGGATAACATAAAACCAAAACACAGTAATAAAAAGACTAATACATTCAACTCCATAAAAAATGTAGAAACTATCATTAAAACACCACACTTATATTTCTTGGCTCTTCCAATAGTGTCTTTTTTTCTGGCCAGAAACCCATTTGAATGTATGTTGCATCGTTATGTCTCTTCAGTTGCCTCCAATTGAATATAGGTATCGACCTTTCCCCCATCTTTCATGATGTTCACAGTTTTAAACAATCTAGACTCTATCTACATTCTGTTTATAGGATAGATGACACTTAGCCTGTGTCTGGCCAGTGTCTCCTCATGACTAGACTCAGGATAGGCCTTCTTGGCAGGAATACCACAGATGCGATATTGGGCTCTTTTCAGTGCCTCACATTTGTGGCACCCTTGGGTGATGTTAACCTTTCACCTGGTCATGTTGGTGTCTGCCAGGTCTTGTCCTTGTAAGATCACCTTTCTTCTTTTGTATGCTGATACTAATCATCATATTTTGCGGGGGAGATATATCAAGATCACACCTATATTCTGTTGTTACTAAACCTTCCTTCACTACTTTTAAGCTATTATTGGCAATTTCTACTGTCGTTAACCACCATTATCATGGTTGCTGAATGTTAATTTTCTCTTACCTGCTACATTTATTTGTTGCCATTCTTGCATAAGAAGAACTTTCTCTTTTCTAGATGGCCCTGTAGCCTCGTGGTTAATGGAGCTGGATCTCATACAGCAAATTACAGTTCAAATTCCAGCTCTGGTGGCTTAAAAGACATGCCAGATGCATGTGTGTGTACCTAAAGTCCTGACAGGGTAAAAAGATGTAGGAGAAAGGATTGTGATATGACCACACTTCACTGGGGAAGTCTGGTGCTGTCTCTCTCTCGGGGGAGTTCACATATCCTCAGGAAACTGAAAAAAACAACCTTCTCTTCTTATTTATTTATTTTTAATTTAATTGACATGGTCTCATGGATTCCTACTTTATTAATTTTTTTTCTTTATCGGAGAAAGAGAGAGATTTTTGATAGGGTCTCACTGTGCTATAATGCCCCTGCCTTAGGCTCCCTATTTGTTAGGATTACAGCCATATTTAATCGCTCCTAGTATGTTCAGGTTGGCCAAGGTACCAACCTGGGCCTTTCATGTGGCTTTTGGCCTCTCAGCCAGTGGTGGTATATGCCACTGTGGCATATTCATTGGTCTTTAATCTGTTACTGTCATTGCCAATTTTGACATTCAAACATGTCCTATATTCGGTCAGCAGGAGCTCTATTCAAAGTAATTTCTATGTCCTTTTGACATGTCCTCATTATTCTTTGGGCATTTTCTTAATTTTAGGCCCCAGAAGGTATTCTTGCCTTGTCTTGTACTTTCCCTGACCCATCCTGGAATCGGGAAGAAGTTCTGTTTCCAAGATCTGAGTTTTTGATGTGTTTATTGTTAGTGGAATGCTATTGCTTCTCAACCCTCTCAGTACATAAAATTAGGGAAAATTTTGACATGTCCTCATTATTCTTTGGGCATTTTCTTAATTTTAGGCCCCAGAAGGTATTCTTGCCTTGTCTTGTACTTTCCCTGACCCATCCTGGAATCGGGAAGAAGTTCTGTTTCCAAGATCTGAGTTTTTGATGTGTTTATTGTTAGTGGAATGCTATTGCTTCTCAACCCTCTCAGTACATAAAATTAGGGAAAAAAAAAATATATACATACGTGTGTGTGTGTGTGTGTGTGTGTGTGTGTGTATATATATATATATATATATATATATGTATATGTTTATTTGAATAGGTAAATAGATCCAATTTCTTGGCAGCACTTCAGGGTTCTTTTTAGACTTCTTCATTCCTCTAAGTACAAGTACACCCTTCAACAGTAGAGTCAGAAGCCTGGCTCTCATTATCTTCCATAATTTACTCTGTGGAGGATTTCCCAACCACCTGCGCTAGCTCCATCTCCAGGTATCCACTCCATGTGCCCTGTCCCTGGATGTCTAGTCAAATGAATGGATCTATCTTCTGTGTAGGCCCCCTTGGCCCATTCCTCACATCCTCAGATGCCTGTGGGTACACTGCCAAAGTTGTCAAGTGCTCCTCCTACCTTCCATATTGCCATGCAGTGGGAGAAGGAGGAAAAAGGAAAGAGAGTTGAAGTGACAAGGAAAATGTTCACATTCATCTCAGTCATTTTCTTATAATTCATTTTCTCCCTTACCAGACTTGTGATCTTTGAGAGTAAAGACAGAAATTGGAATTGTATCAGCTTTGTATTCATTGATCCATATAAACCAACTGGCATGAAGTAGGCACCAATAAATTGTTGATGCACTAACTAATTTGTCTCTCCTCTGGATTTGTACTCTTGGCTCCATTTGGACATTTCCATAATTCTCATTCCTGATAGTCATCTCTAAGTTCTGCCAGTGACTCTGTCTTCTTTCAAATGTTGAGTTGATGAACATGCTTTGGTGTTTACCTGCTGGAGCATCTAAGACAATCATCAGGGCAGAATGAAGAATGAATGCTTCACATAGAGGACAAGCTCCACTCATGCTTCTTATGTTGTTTGATAAGTTGGTTCAGGTCATTTTGTGTTTCTTCTAGTGAGGAATAAATTACTATATATTAACTTTAGGATAATTCCATTCTTTGGCCACTGATTTTGTTCATTCAATGAAGGATTTATCATTTTGGTGAAGGACTTGAGGTGTTTTAGTTAAGTTCTTAATTAAGTATTAAAAAAATTTTTATTAGTAGTATTTTTTTAAACGTTCA
Source organism: Tupaia belangeri chinensis (assembly GCF_000334495.1). Taxonomy (NCBI): domain Eukaryota; kingdom Metazoa; phylum Chordata; class Mammalia; order Scandentia; family Tupaiidae; genus Tupaia; species Tupaia belangeri. The sequence continues at coordinate 2,226,048 of NW_006159939.1, read as the reverse complement.
ATCACTATACAACATTTGACTTATAAAGAGAATTTACCCAACATGAAACACATCTCTGAGCAGTCCAGTCGAGACTACTATACATGCTATTATCAACAGGTAACAAACCATTTCTGTGTCCCACAAATGTCTTGCCTTTATATTTTTTCTTCCTGATTTCCTCCCCTATACTTTTCCCTTCTTCCACCCTCCTTCCACACTGTCTCCAGCATCCATAACTATTTTCACTGCTTTTATGTCCTCCAGTCTTTCAATCTCTACCAGAGAGTGTGGACAGTCGGTATATATTAAGTGGAGACATACAATAGCTTTCTTACATAATCCAGGTTACTTCACTCAGCATTAAGTCTTCCATATTTGACCATTTTCTACCAAATGCCAAAGTCTTGTTTTTTTTTTTTTTTTTTTTTTTTTAAGGCTGAATAATATTCCATACAGTACATGTGCCAAACTTTTTCAGTACATTAAGTTCTTATTTTAAAATGCAATAGTTTTTTGAAATTTAGAATTGTGACCATAGCCACAAATTATAAGCATTGTTTGTTTGTTTGTTTGTTTGTTTTTGTTTTTAGAGGTTTTTGCTATAGGGCGCATGTGCTCGCCAGAAAGAAAGAAACAGAGACAGAAAGCGAGAAATCACCCCCCAGGGTGGATGGCCATGCCACAACCCCTTCTCCTCCATTCTCCTCTTAGGATCTTGGGCATGCATGCATACGAGCCCAGGGTGAGTTTAAGTCATCGGATTCAAGACTCAAACCACAGTTGACCACATGGGAGTCCAGCAACATAGCCATTGTGCTAACTGCTGGTCCCTAAACTTTGTCTTATATACTGTTTTGGGTAATCAATCTGTTAAATGTTTGTTTTTTTTGTTCTTTTAACTTACGATGTTTTTTTTTTTCCCTTTTTCTTTTCCTTTTTTTTGGAGAGGTTTTTGCTATAGGGCACATGCATTTGCCAGAAAGACAGAGAAAAACAGAGAGACAGAAAGCAAGAAATCACCCCCTCACTCCCTGCCCCCCCACCCGGGAGGATGGCCACACTGCAATTGCTTCTCCTCCATTCTTTTCTCAGGATCTTGGGCTTGTATGCACATGTGCCCAGTGTGAGTTTAAGCCACTGAGCCTGGGACTCGAACTGTGGTCAACTACATGGGAGTCCAGTGACATAGCCATTATGCCAACTGTTGGTCCCAACTTACAACTTTTTTGACTAGAGAGACCAAATCATTTTCATACAGAAAGACACCGAAAGAGAAAGAGAGGGAGAGACATAGAAAAAGAGAAAGACAGCCCTCTCTAACAGATCTCCATACCATTATCCACCCTCAGCTCAGCTAGCCCAAATTATGGTCCTGTACACGGAGGCCCTATGTGCTCAGGAAATCCTAGGATTAGAACCTGGATTCTTTCCTCATGAGTCCAGATATGTCACCACTGTACTGCTATGTAGTTCCTAGTACTGTGATTTTTATAGTATTTAATTTACAATTGATTGTAAGAATTTCTATCATGTGTAGGAAGGCATATTTGACACAACCCAATACTATCGATCAATTGCAGTTGATACTTGAATTGAAACTTTTTGACAGGTCTGCCATAGAAGCATCACTGAAAACACTGCATTTAGCATAGGAACATCTCATTTTTCCTTTTTTAGTTAAGTCTACACTAATGTCAATTTTCTGATTTCTGGTTTCTAGATTTAGAAAGTTCTAAAACCAAACAAAAACCCAAAAGACTAAGTAGTGAACAACACAACTTTTGGTATAAAAAGATTGTTACTTTAAAAAAATCTTTTCTCATTCTTTCTTTAATACCATCCTGATTCAACACAAGCCTTCTCGTAGTTAATCATGCTAAGAGCTGAGTTGTGATAGTTCTTGACTAATGGTATTCATGGTAAATCTTATTTCTCAATGTTTGTACTGACCATCAAGTTGATTATGCAGGTATAAATAAAAAAAGATGTTTAAATGTATTATGTGGTTTTGCTTTCTGCCTTTTCTTTCTCTAGCATCTGGGATCAATCAAACCAGCATGCAGCTGGGTAGAGGTAAAATAAGTTATGCATAACCTCTTGTCTTTTGCAATATTATATAGAAATGACTCTCCTCATTTGTTATCTGGATCCAAGAGAGAGTCAGCTTCTAAAAAGTAATATTACTGATTCTTGGACCTTAACAAAAGCAGGTAATGTCATAAAGGATGTGTTCATTTAGGTCAGGCTGACTGAACATTAGTTAGTTGATCAATTCGGTTGTATTACAAGTTTTCTCAATTGAGCTTTCAGAACTTTTCATACAGTAATGGTTATTCTTTCCAACTGGAGGCAAGTTGTAATCACTAGCCAGAATGCTGTTCCGCATAAGGATGATGGAATAAATGTAATGTCCTTCATCCACTTTAATCAAGGTTTATGACGCTACAGAGGAGACAGCTTCTCACCAGAACATCTGGCAGCCAGAGTGGTAATGTAGGTTGGGTTCAGATGTGACTGTTTGGAATTAGTTGGAACAACATAATGTGTCAGCATTAGCCCACATATAATCAGAACAGTTCCTGTTATGTGCAGGGAAACCGAAAGACTGAGAACCACATGTTAGCCTCCATCTATGGCTGGGATCCCAGAAATGCCAATAGGAACTGCGCACGTGAAGTGGAGGAGATGGTGTGTCCAATCCACTGGACTCAGGTTTAAAAGCCTTACTCAGTAGATCTGACACACTCTAAAAAATACAATGTGCATGATGATGGGAATTTTTTCTTTAAGACTAGGATGCTACTGATCATTAATCAAGTTCTTGCTTTCACTAAAACCAAACTCAGTAATATGAGAATATGAGAAAAGGGAAATGTCCCTTCTATCAAAACTTATTTGCTATAGTGATATATTTTGATGAGACTTTCTTTGATAGGTATCTTTCAGCAAGCAGCTGAAGATGAAAATGCTTGCTTAGAATGTCATAAGGACACTGTAATCACTCTGGCTGTTTCTTTAATAGTGTTTTCTAGTTCCAAAGAAGACTATCCATCACTCCTGGTCGTTGCATACTCTTAATCTGTGTAGATCCAATTAAATTAATTTAAAGTAAAAAAGGAAGTGGTAAGGTGAAATAGGAAAATGGAGGAATTAGATTATAAATCTAAACTTTCTAAACATCAATACATGATATTGATAAAGAGAGCACTCATGGGACATTCATGATCTGACTCTGCCTCCTTTCTGAGTCTTTCTTCTTGCCGTTCACCCGTACATGCTTAACGCACCAGGGTTTTTAAATCACTTACAATGCTAAGAGTTTCGAATATTCTTTCATGACTCCATACGTGTGCATATATTACTTCATTTGTTTGCATTATTCGTCCCTCATGAGTCTATTGTGAAATAAGTACTCTTTTTTGCAAAGCTCTACACTATCATTGTTCCCTATATGGGGACCCGGTTGATACCAGCCATGCTTGGGGGCATAAATGTATTATGATTTTTTTTTTTGGAGAGGTTTTTGCTATAGGGCACGTGTGCTCGCCAGACAGACAGAGAGAGACAGAGAGACAGAAAGCGAGAAATCACCCCCCAGAGGGGATGGTCATGCCGCAATCCCTTCTCCTCCATTCTCCTCTCGGGATCTTGGGCACGCACGCACACGCGCCCAGCGTGAGTTCTAAGCCACCGGGTCCGGGATGCGAACCGCAGTTGGCTACGGGGGAGTCCAGCGACATAGCCATTACGCTAACTGCTGGTTCCCTGTATTATGATTTTTACTTCCTCATTTGAAGTTGTCTGCCACTATACTGTGAGTTTCAAAAGCGATGATATTTTCATTTACTCATATTCTACTCACAAGATTAATGCAGTACCTGATTTAAGGTAACCCTTGATAAATGCTGTTGGATGAGGGGATGGATCAACTAATTAGCAGTGTACTTCAGTGCCTTAAGGTTCTCTGCTTCCGTTAAAAACATCACACCATAGCAAGATCAGAGTGCCTCTGTATCTTAATACACTCCAAATCCTGCATAAATACAAGGACTTTTTTTTAAAAAAAAAGAAGAAATGGTGAAATATAGAACTGCTGTTCCTAAATGCCTTGATTTCCATGTTGTTGTTTACACCTTCATGTAAGTAACTTTTTTCTATAGAGAAAAAAATCTTGTGTAAATACCATACAATACAGAAATGATTTATGTTTTCTAAGGAGGTGTTTTTAGGGGTTAGAAATACTATTCAGAACCCGAGATGGTCATATGGAACATGGAATGTGCAACTAAAGCTTCTATCACTGATGCCTGCAGATATCCATGGTCCACGCATTATTAGAGTCAAAAGCTGTGTAAGTATTTTCTGGGAAGGATTCTGAAGTTAGGCAGCAAAGATTAGGTAGGAATTTCATAATCTACTCCAACTTAAATAAAGTCACATGGGGGCCATCTGGTGGTATGGAGGTTAAGGTGTCTGGATACCACATGGCTGATTTTGTAATTTGAGTTCTGAACCCAGCAGCTCAAAAAACACACCAGGTGTATGTACGTGCATGCCCCCATGTGACTCCTGAGAGGAGAACAGAGAAGAGGGGATCGAGACATGGCTATCCATCCCCCTTAGGAAGTGCTTTCTCACTTCCCTTTTCTCTGTATCTCTCTCTCTCCAGTGAGTGCACGTGTCTTATAGCAAAACTAAAAGAACAAAAAATACAAAAAGACATATAAGTATGTATATCTATTTAAAAAATAAATTCAAATGTTTATTAGGTTTTTACTAGTTAATTAGTGTCTATTTAGGTATTATGATGTAGGTTTTAAGAAGCAGTGCCTAGAATTATTAAATGAAGTCTTCTATTACTTTGAAATATGTTGGGACCAGCAGTTAGCATAATGGCTATGTCGCTGGACTCCCATGTAGTCGACAACAGTTTGAGTCCTGGACTCGGTGGCTTAAACTCACGCCGGGCGCATGTGCATGCATGCTCAAGATCCCGAGAGGAGAAAGGAGGAGAAGGGATTGTGGTGTGGCCATCCCTCCTGGTGGTGGTGGTGGGGGATGATTTCTTGCTTTCTATCTCTCTGTCTCTCTCTGTCTTTCTGGCGAGTGTACGTGCTGTGTAGCAAAAGCCTCTCCAGAAAAAAGAAAGAAAGAAAAAATAATGTTTACCTTCCTTGCTTTGGAGAACAGCCTCTTTTTCTTTTTTCAGTTTGCCAGAGAGCACATGCAGTTGTTGGAGGAAGAGAGAGAGGGAGGCTGAGAGGGAGAGAGAAAGCACTCCCCAAAGGGTAGGGTCACACTGCAATTCCTTCTCCTCCATCTTCCTTCCTTTCAGGTTTTTGGGCACCCACACAAACATGTGCACAATGTAATTTCTCAGGCTGCCAGATCTGGGACCAAACCATGTGGTTCTTCATGTAAGAATCCAGCTGCCTTAACCAGCAAATCAAGGGCTGGCTTGGAACCTCATTTTTTTTTTTTTAATGTTTATTTTTATATTGAGCAAAAAATTTCCTTAAAATATTTATCTCTGCATTCAGTTATTTGTGTTAGTTTAGTTTAATAGTCACTACTGTGTTTCCACTAGAGAAGTGTATTTTCTACATAAATTTGGGTGAGAGATAAGAGTTCAAAATTTAAAATTTTATAATAGGAGGATATTACTGTGAAAACCTTCAGAGAAAGAAAACTACAAGGACTAGGGGAAGAAAATTTTTTACTTCGGAAAATGTCTTGTGTTTGGATTCTCCCGTTTCTGGTTATACTGAGTATGTCTGGCTCACGTGGACACTGAGATATTTTATCATGAGAAACGTTTATGCTATAGCGTGTGTTATATTCAGTGCTGAGATGTCTGCGTGCTGAATATTTCTATCTCTGGCATGGAGGATAAAATTGACATTGGTAGAGAATGTGGGGTAGAAGGCAGAGGAGACTTCTTTCCTCTTCCACGCAAGTAATATCACGTGATACCTGGAAAGAAAGGCTTAAGCAAGTGTTTTACATTATTGCAGAATGCCTTTACCAGGTTTCAAAGCTTTTCTTTCTGTTTTAAAATTCTGCAGTTCAGGTCATAGTAGTCTAAACTGTTTTTCCTTTTCTAAATTTCGATAGCATTTGGTTTGTACCATAAATTTATTCCTTTCTATGTATTGTTTTATATTGTTTTCCAGTAATCTCAAATTTTGTTTTCCTGGTGTGATAAAATGTTAAAAACAGAACAAGGTTATTTTACAATAAGCTTTTTTTTTTCTCAGAGACAGCCATTCATGTGAATGAGAGAGAAATCACATAACAATTTTAATAAAATAACACTTCTGTAGTGTTCATGTTCAGAATTTTAATTTTTTCCCAAAAATGAAGATTGCATTTTCTTTAAAAAATTTCATTATTAATGGCATTTTATTGAGGAACAGAGATGGAAGTTATTTGTCTTTGATTATCTAGCTAGAGGTAGAAATGCAAAAGGATTCAATTTTCTTGACTTTCCAAGCCAAACCACAGCCTCGTCAGCCATGAATGAGAGTTGCATGAATTCTCTTGGGCAAGCCTCAGACTAACTCTGGTGCTCGCTGCCAAAACTGGTAAACACAGACACCTCCACGACGATGGCTGTCAGGCATAGTAACATGAATACTCCTGATCAAAGCTTGACGGTGACTTGGTGACATTCCATTTGCAGATAGAATGCTGGTGTTTAGCTTCATACACACATACACATTCTTAAGAAGAAAAGTAAACTAGAGTCGATTCTATTTCATAGTATAATCCTCAGGTTAACAAACAACTAAGAAAATTTCTCAAGTATTTTTTTTTTTGGACTTCCTTTCATGACACTACACAAGAGCATTTTGCCCTATTCTATGAATTTCTGAAACATGTTATTTTTGATGCTTTCTCTAGTCATTTACAAAGCATATGGTTGTAGTATACTTCCAAAAATCTTTACTATTTTCTAAATGATAGCACAGAAAGTGTATCTTTAAACAAATGTGTGAAAGGGCCAATAATTAAAAATGCTTTTCAAATATATTGTCAGTAACTAGCTTCACACATATGGTTTTAAACTAACTGGATGCTGTAGTCTGAATGTTGGTGTTTTCCCAGAATTCATATGTTGGTGTGATAGTATTAAGAAGTGGAGCTTTTAGGAAGGATTGGGTCACCTGGGCTCTGCCCTCATGCATGGGATTCATGCTCTTACAAATGAGGCTTGAAGCAGCCTTTTTGCCTCTTCTACCATGTGAAGACACAGGAGCTATTTATGGAACAAAGACAATTTATTGGCACCTTGCTCATGGACTTCTCAGACTCTAGAGCTATTATTAGTAAATCTCTGCTCTTTATAAATTAGCCAGGCTAACATATTTTGTTATAGCAGCCCAAATGGACAGAAACACTGTACTAAGACTCTAAGCTAGAAAAAACAAAGGAAGGGACCAGCAGTCAGCATAATGGTTATGTTGCTGGACTTCCACGTAGTCGACCGCGGTTCAAGTCCCGGACCCGGTGGCTTAAACTCATGCCGGCCGCGCGTGCGTGCGTGCCCAAGATCTCGAGAGGAGAATGGAGGAGAAGGGATTGCAGCATGGCCATCCCCCCTGTGGGGTGGTTTCTCGCTTTCTGTCTCTGTCTCTCTCTGTCTGTATGGTGAGCACACGTGCCCTATAGCAAAAAACTCTCCAAAAAAAAAGAATAAAAGAAAAAAACAACAAAGGAAAACACTAAAAAAAGTGTACTTTCTGATAAGAAATGATCAAGCTAATAAGAAAGTCTTTGTGAATTGAATAATCTGGAATATAATCATAAATGTACAGTATTTTCTGAATATGTACAACATGACTTTATTTGTTACTGCTGGAATTTAGTTTGCATTGTCACATTTCCTTTGATCCTTAGATACATGGGAGACATAGATCAAATATTAATATCTCTATGTTCAGATGGAGAAAACTTCTCAAGACCAAACAAAGGGAGTTGTGGTTTGTTATTTCTCAGGGATGTTCTCTGTCTCAGCCATTCTACCTTTTCTTTTCTTTCTTTTTTTTTTTTAAGAATTATTTTATTTAACTTTATTTATTTTGATTTGACCAGAGAGGTAGGGAGGGAGGGAGAGAGAATGGGAAAGTGAGAAAGCAAGCTACCAAGTTTGGGACTTGAACCACGGCCAGCCATGTGGAAGTCTAGTAACTTAACCACCATGCTACCTGCCAGCCCCTCTAACTTTTCTTAGTTTCTCTATTCCAGATATGTAGATTTCTCTTTTAGATGAAGATTGATTTTCTGTCTTTTATTTGTAGTCCATGGTTCATACTTGAATGCCCCAGACCTTTCTTATATGCTAGATGAAGATAGTAACAGTACTTACCTTACAAAACTATCAGACGAGGACATAAAGGAAAATGTATGAAGCCATGCACTGGAATACTTGATCGGTTTCTACATTTGCTTCACACTTGTGATACACTGGCATGCCTGGGACATACAAGGTTGCATGTACACATACACATACACACACACACACACACACACACACACTTATACCTCTCAGTCCAGGTAGTTGTGGTGCTACTCTGGCTGAGTGTGCCAAACCTGTTTATCCACAAGCATATAACAATAGCACTGATAGCTGTAGTTCTCATTGTACCTAGAAAGCCCTGTATAGTCTTGGCATTTTTGAGATTCACCAGATAGTTCTTACGTCTGTGAATTATATCTATTGATATTAGATATTAAATATTAAAAATTTTAAATATGTATTTACATTTATTTAAAATTAACATCAATAAACCCATTATATGTTAATGTAGACAAGTTTTAAAATTTTTCTTCTTTATTCTTGGTAGCCATATGCACATCCATGTGCTGGGGGGAAAGAGAAAGAGAGAGAAAGAGAGAGAAACACTTTTTACAAGTCTGGTCACACCTCAATGCTTTCCTCCAGTGCTCCAGACCCTGGGCCCTCAAGTACATGTGTGGTGTGTTTCAGGCTGACTGAGCTGGGAATCTGAACCACTGTTGCCCTGCAGGATCTGGCTTTTCTTGAGCAATGCCATTACTGCTGTGATATGACCTGGCCCAACATAGACAACTTTTTAAAAAGACAGTTATATTTTCTGAAACAAAAGACTTGAAACAATTCTTATTATTTTTAGGTTTTTATCATAGGGTGGTATGCTCACTGGAGAGCGACAGTGAGCGGCAAAGTGAGAAATCACCCCCATACCCCTGCTGTGGGGATGGTCATTCATACTGCAGTGCCTTCTCCTCCATTCTCCTCTTAGGAGTTTGGGCACACATGCACATGTGCCTGGTGTGATTTTCAAGCTGCCAGATCTGGGACTCCAACCGCAGTTGTCTATGTGAGCATCCAGTGCCTTAGCCACCATGCTGCCTGCTGGTTTCATGAAACAAAAAATTTAATGAAAAAATCTGACTAAGGCTTTCTGAAATCTGTTCTCTTTCCTCATAGGGGAAAAGCCTTGGTCTGTGACATATTTCAACATGCCTGGATAGAGATACTACTTACTAGTTTATCTCTGGGATTGGGTACATGCCACACAACTGTGCAAATAAAACAAGTTGAATTTGTAAATGGCATTATATGATTTATTTACTCTCTTAATAAGGCACAGGGAGACCTTCCTTCCACACACTTTTGGTTTTAAAAAAAACACTCTAACTGAATTTTAGATTATAGTAGGATTATCTATATAAAATTACTGAGAATGCTTGTATAATAAGTGATTCTAGAAGTGGAATACATTTTGCTGTATTAAGTTAAATTTTAAAGACAGCAAAATACATATTGATCTCCTTGTAACATGATAACAATGGCCTGTATTTACTTACTACATAACAGATTTGAAAGAGATTCTTTAAATCTCTCTCTGGATAATAAGATTTGCCTACTTTGCCAAATAAGTGTGAAGAGTTTAGCAGATGTTCTAGCACAAAATAGATGCGTAACAAGTGGCTGTTATTCTTCTCAGTCCCATCCCAGCTTTTGGTATAGAGCTGTCCAAACAGTAAGCTCTTATAAAAGCAATGCTTTGATGAGCTCACATTGAAAGTGCATGGAAAGGAGAAGAGAAAATAATGCACATTAAAAAAAAAATTCTTCCACCTTTTTCTTTTTCCTGCTTAGGTCTTCCTTGATTTTTTTTTCAGTCTTGTGTACTTAGCATTGTGCTTATTTTCCAAACCTTAGTATAAACATATATTGACATCTGTGTTCCAGAGTCACAAGTATTAAAAAAAAAAAACAAAAACATAAAAAACAACTGCATTTATTTCATTTAGAGAGAACCAATCTTCCCTGGAGAATATAATTGCTAATGTTTGGAATAATTCTTGAGAATTTCTGCAAAGCTGCTTGTATTTAAAATATTTTTCCAAAACATATGTGTGTGCTTGCTTAAACATATGCTGTTTTTTCTTTATCAAAAGCTGTTGATTAATAGCTACATAAATATATCAGGCAAAAAGATCAGTCATTTTTCTGAGCTGCAGCTATGCCTGCAAAAGATTATTTTGTTTCCATCTGAGCACGTTAACTATTGGGAAAAGGATGACAAAGTCTCTTTGATTTCTGTGAATTTAGGTGCATCCGTTGGTGGACATGATATGCATGCCTCTGCAGGCCCTAGTTTCGACTTAGTTTATATTGTCTAAAACACCAAGTCCTAAATAGTCGGATCGATATTTTAAGTTTTTCAAATGACCCAAAATTGCATACAGTCCTATTGTCCATATTAAGAGTACAAAAATAGAGAAATAAGTAATTTAAGTAAAGTAGGGATTTGGTTTGACTTTAAGAGTCGGTAGCTGATATTTTTCAGGGTTCAGACCTTAGGGTCAGTTTTCCTAAGTGATTTACTAACTAATTTATTAAGACTGTCTTCTCTTTTTCTGAGCTAGGACTAGCCTTAGGGCCATGGAAATCTCATTACAGTTATAGATGAAAGGAAAATGTAGGCTGACCCTGAGGTCTAGAGGTTAAGGAAGCTAGATCCCACATGGCTGGTTGCAGTTTGAATCTTGGCCCCAGTGGCATGAAAACATGCTGGGTGTATGTGTGTATGCCCCAAACCCTGACAGGATGGAGAAATAAAGAAGAGATTGTGGTGCTCATGCCCAGTTGTGGGGGTACTTCTCCCTCTCCCTTTCTTCCTGTCTTTCTGGTCTCTCTCTGGTTAGTGCATTCACCACTAGGCAATGAAAGAAAATAGGAAGGAAAACGTATGTCTATATGGACACTGAAACATGTTGCACCATATTTTAAATCAAATAGAAGTTAATAGAAGCCCTACAATCAGAAAATAGGACTCTATAAATGCCATGTTGCACCATATTTTAAATCAAATAGAATAGAAGACCTACAATCAGAAAATAGGACTCTATAAATGCCATGTTGCCCAATATTTTGTGAAAAAAAAATATAGGGTTTTTATAAATAAAATAAAAAAAATAAAAGCCTGGGGCTAGCTGATGATTTGGTGGTTGAGGTGCTAGACTCCCACATTGTTGACTCTGGTTTGAGTCATGTACCCAATAGTTTGAAAATCATACCTGGTGCGTGTGCATGTGTATCAAAAGAGTACGAAAGTAAAGAAATAAATAATTCAAGTAAAGTAGGGAATTGGTTTCTTTAAGAGAGGAGACTAGAAGAGAAGGGACTGGCATAGCCATCCCTCCCGGAGGGTTAATTTCTCACTTTCTCCCTCTTTGTCTCTCTCTGGTTAGTGTACATGCCATATGACAAAAACCTAAAATTTAAAAAACAAACAAGCAAAAAAATCAAACAACCTAGCTTTACTTAAAATTTTGATTTGATTATCTTAGACATTTTAATACAATTTTAATTTTTTAAAATACTGCATTAAAATATTACTTATTACTGATAATTGGCTATTTTGGCAATTTTACATTTTGTGCTAGAGGCTAGTATTTCATTTAACTGATCTCAGCCAGGGCTGGCTGTTTTCAGAATGTTTCTACTCATATCAAGAATGGCTTTGGTGTGGCTTTTTAGCATTAGGGCTGTTTAACTTTTTCTTGAACTGTAGAAAGATACAATATAAGACAAATGTAGAAGATTTATTTGTCAAGTTGAGATTCTTTTTCAACCAGGAAAAAAAATTTCATACTTTGTCCTTCTTTATTCTTAGTTCTTTGTCTTTTGGAGTTTGAATTATATTTATTCCTAATTTGCATGAAATGGTTGCTGAGAAAACCAAAATTAAAATTAGCTTTCTCTCTAAAATTATGTTTTATCCCTTAGAGTTAGATAACACTTGTATCAGAACTTTAGTTAAAAAAAAAATTAAACATATCATTAAAAAATAATTCAGGGTGATTCCTCTACTAAGTTTCTTCTTTTCTCTTTCTTTCTTTAAAAATTTTTTTTTCTTTTTTCTTAGTCTGTTTCTATATTTTTATCTTTTTAAATTTTAATTGCTACAGGGTGTGTATGTGCTTGCCTGAGAGAGAGAGAGAAAGAGAGAGTTACTGAGAGAGTGAACACCTATCAAAGGGGTGTGGTCATGCTATAGTTCTCAATTCTCAGTCCTGTCGGGTCATGCATGCATATGTGTCTAGTTGTCTTTTAAAGCCGAGACCAAGATTTGAACTGTAATCAGCTGCATGGGATCCAGTTCTGGTAATTACTGTGCAATGGGACGAACCCTGTTTCTGTATTTTTAAAAAAGTTTATTCCTTTCATGAGAGATGAGAGACAGACAGACAGACAAGCACCCTCAACAGGTTCTTCTGGCATGATCCCCATAGCCGTTCCCCACAGTCTTTCCAGCTAGACCGGATCATGGGACTGCATGCCCAGTGTGTACGGGCTGACTGGGGAAGCGGACATGGATCCAGCCTCACTTGAGCCGTGCATTACTGCTGTGCCACCGAGCCAGCCCTGTGACCTGTCTCTTGCTTTTTTCCTTCTACTCAAGTCATTTGTTTAACATGATCTTAGGTTGCCTTTTTCCACAGACTCGTGCGGCACTATTTCGGATCTTTATCTGTGCTCATCCCCTCATTCACTATTATTAATTGAGCACCTGCCATGTGCCAGCACTTTTCTAAGTGTAGGAGCCATCGAGACCATAACTGACCAAGGATGTAGGACTTTGCTTTAGTGGTGAGACATGAACAGTAAATAAAGGACAGTACGTAAGTAAATTGTATATATTATGTTAAATGCTAATAATACAAAGGAAAAATAGTGGAAGGCAGCGACAATTAGTGCCAAGTAGAGAGGATAAATTGCAATTTTACATAGTGTGGTCAAGGTAGGCCTCACTGAGAAAACAACATTGGAACAAATTCTTGAAGGATGAAAGGAATAGGCCACGAGATTGCTGAGTAAAGAGATTTGTAGGTAGAGAGAACCTTTAGTGCAAAGGCCCTGGGGCAGAAGTGTGTCTGATGTGTTGGAAAGGCAAGAAAGCCAATGTGACCGTAGTGTGTATGAGGAAAATTGATAGGGGTTGAGGAAACAAGGAGAGGCCTTTTTCACTTTTGATTTTCCCTCTCTCTCTTCCTCCCAACATATTGTAGAAGAAAACTAAATTGTTTTTTGACAAGTCCTTTTATAATACTTACTGAGGGTTTTTTAGTTTTATTTCTGAAAATTAAATGGAAAAACTTGAAAGATGCTTTGCTTTCTATCTTTTTTGTATGTGACTTTTAAAAAAATAATTATTTGGGACCAGCAGTTAGTGTAATGGCTATGTTGCTGGATTCCCACGTAGTCGACTTAAACTCACGTCGGACAACTTAAACTCACGCCGGGCGCATGTGCGTGCGTGCCCAAGATCCTGAGAGGAGAATGGAGGAGAAGGGATTGCGGCATGGCCATGCCCCCTGGGGGGGGGGATTTCTCACTTTCAGTCTCTATGTCTCTCCCTCTCTGTCTGGTGAGGGCACGCGCCCTATAGCAAAAAAAATCCTCTCCAAAAAAAGAAAAAAAAAATTTAATTTTTATTTGTCATTATTACTCCCCCCTTTTTTTAAAGGTATATTTTTGTTATAGGTTGTGTGTGCTTGCCAGAGAGACAGAAGGAGACAGAGAGACAGAAAGAAAGAAATCAGCCCCTACTCACATCCCTCCGGGGAGGGCCACGCTACTATCCCTTCTCTTCCATTCTCCTCTTGGGATCTTGGGCATACACACACATATGCCTGGGGTGAGTTTAAGCCACCAGATCCAGGACTTGAATCACAGTTGACTATGTGGGAATCCAGCAATACGCCATCTGCTAGTCCCTATTATTACTTTTTAATTTGCTACAGGGCACATGTGCTTACTGGAGAGAAAAAGACTGAGAGGGAAAGCTACCATGTCTAGGACTTGAACCGAGGTCAGCCACATGGTAGTCTGGTGCTTTGACCACCATGCCACATGCTGACCCTTGGCTTTAAATGTACATAATTTTCCTTCCCTCATTTTTTTTAAGCCCTTCTACTTATTTCTTCAGAGGGAAAGCAAGTCATAGAGCCAGACAGCACCCACAGAAGTGTTCCAGTGCCACAATCCACCACCAGCCCCTAGCCAGCCCTGTATCACGGGCACAGGGGCACCTGGCCTACTCGGGAAGATCTCCAGATCTACATTGGGAACCTTCTCTTGTGGGTCAGCCTCAGCGAATGTAGCATTTAGTGGTATAGCGCTGGCCAACCCCCTTTCCTTCATTCATAAGCATGAGACCTGATGAATTTAGAATTTCCCTCTTTTTGTCATGCATGAAGCCATTCTCTGCCTTTCGCTTTTCCAGAGTTTTTCACACATTTCACATGAAATTAAAGATCAAGTTCTCTGGAGGTTCCCGCTGCAATGTTTGTTCCATCTGCAAGTCCTTTCTTATTTCCACCATAAGACATGACGAGCTCATTGCTCTTCATAGGGGACATTGCAAACACCTCTAACTTCCTTCACTCTTTTATGCTAATGTAAACAGTGCTGTAAAATTAATGCTTTTAAAATGTTTTTTTTGAGCCCAACATCACGAAGTGGCTCCATGTCTTCCTTAATTGATCACATCAGTGTACTGTCAGACATTCTGTGGCCTATCAGTTGGGCACCAGTTGAAATTTCTAGCCTGGGCTGGCTCCATGGCACACCTATAATGTGCTGCTCAAGGAGGCTAGATCCCACACAGTGACCATGGTTTGAACTCAGGTCCAGTCCGCCTGAGACAAGCCCAGAACATATGTGTGTGCCCAAGGCCAATAGCTGGAGGGCTGGAAGCAGGAGATCATGGTGTGGCTAGCCCCTGCAGAGAGCGCTCACCTTTTTCTTGGCCTCACTGTTGTATGTGCACACACTCTAGCATGAATAAAGGTGAAACAAATAGAAATTTTCAGCCTTTGGTGTGGTTGCTCCTATGAGAAAGCCAGCAACGGCCCTCAGTGCTCCTTATTCATACAGTGGCTTTTTATGTCCCTTTGCTTTTTCTTCTTTCTGTTGAGATTATACCTTGGCAAAGTTCATCTCACATGTAAAATATTCTTTTTTTTTTCTTTTTTTTGGAGAGGTTTTCGCTATAGGGTGCGTGTGCTCGCCAGACAGACAGAGACATAGAGACAGAAAGCGAGAAATCACCCCTCAGAGGGCATGGTCACACCGCAATCCCTTCTCCTCCATTCTCCTCTCGGGATCTTGGGTACGCACGCACACGTGCCCGGCGTGAGTTTTAAGCCACCGGGTTTGGGACGCGAACTGCGGTCGACTACGTGGGAATCCAGCAACATAGCCATTACACTAACTGCTGGTTCCTTCAAATGTAAAATATTCTTCAGAGCTTTTTCCTACTTCCCTCCATGACCTGATGTGATTTTTATTTAAATTTCTCCTTCCTAGATCTACTCTGAGGGAACCACTCCTAGGGCATTTCTTATATTTTGGCTTATTGTCTAATTTTGTTTCTCCTCCTAAATTTGAAAACCTTCCAGAATATGAAACATATGTCTTTTCATCCTCATATGAGGTACAAAATACTGTACACAACTATATATATATAAATATATAT
>NW_006159939.1:2194558-2209976 GCF_000334495.1 Tupaia belangeri chinensis | reverse complement strand
GGCTTCCATAATCACACGAACCAATTCCTTACATTAAATTCTTTATAAATAAATTTAAATAATAAATATATAATATATGTAATATGTATATATAATATATAATATGTATATATAATATATATAATATGTATATATAAACATAAAAACATTTGCCTAATTTAGTGTTGCCTAAAATTGTCCAATAATTGCCATTCTGTTAAAAATTCATATTCATATTCTGAGGCACTTCCTTGATTGATTCTGATTTATTAGATTTGAATGGAGGTCCAGGAATCTGAGCTTTCAAAATGATTCTGATGATTAACAGAATTTGAGAAACACTGAATAATTAATTAAATGAAAATTATTTAGGTACCCTGATTACTATTTGAAAAAGAAGTATTTCTCAGAAAGGCTAGATCCTTAACGTATATATTTATTGAAGCAAACTTATTTAAGCAAGTCTCGTATAGGTAAATAGGTTGTTATAATTTATTAACGTCTTCACTATGAAGTTTCTTAACACAAATCTTTGTTTTGCTTTATTTGGCTCTTCTTGGTATTTCTGATATGGCATTTTGCCATGAAGATGTTTGATCAGTTTGTTTTCAGGGTCTGAGCAGGGAAGGCAGTAATTAGAAGAGGAATGTTAGGGCTTGGGAGAGAGGAGGGTCAGCTGCAGGGTGAAATGTCTGAGGACCATTTCTCTAGAATCCAAAGTGCCCTGTGGAGCAGCGTGCACCCCTGAGTGAACTCGGATTTGGAAGAAAAGGCCCCTGGCCCTGGATCTCTCGCTGACCTCACATGGCAGTTTTAAGCTGCTGGCAAGCGCTCCGTAGGGAGAGCCTGTGATGTGCTGTCCTTGAGGTCATTACTGCAGGCTTCCTCTTGATGCTGCAGCCAGCACCGAGAAGATGCTCAAAGCTGCACCTGCTAATCCTCTTGCCGATTCCCTTGGTTAAAGGCGTGAAGAGGAGGAATTTGCTCATTTATGTACAAATAAATAGGTCCATTAATTTAGGGCAATAATGGGAATTTCCTTTATAGAAAAAGATTGCAAAAGAAAGCTCTCAGATTAATAAGTATAAACGATCTCCTAGCAGTACATTTTTGGAGTATAATTTGAGTAATGTGTTTGGAACCACATCTGTTGGGGGAAAGGAGACTGTCTTAATTTAATTGGCCCTACTGGCAAGGATGCTATTAATGAAGCAGATGTCTTTCTCCCAGTTTCCCGCCACTCTCTGATAGCAAAGGAAATTTCTTTCCTTTGATCAGAAATAGGGTGGCTAATGCATTTTCAAGAATTGAACTCCTCCATTTTCTAATACAGTTTTAATTAGCATATTTTTTGGATCAAAAACAGCGTTTTAGTATGTTGTCCCCTGAATAGTGTATTTTATAAATGCTTTAAATATTCCTAAGGAAAGGTAAAGGGGCTGGAACTTACGGAGATATCTCCTGATTTTAGCTTGTATTTGAATATACATATGCTTCAATGCTGTCCTGAATAGGAATGTTCTAGAAGTGTGTTTGCAAGATGAGAACTGGGGTATGGGTAGGTAGAAAGGGCAGGGATATTAGTGCATGATAAAACTGAGCTCACATTTTTTGGTGACTTTGGGCAAGTCACTCCGCCCGTGTGACATGTAGTAAAAGAAGACAGTACTTAATTCCCTGGGATATTTTGAAGTTCAATGCTATACTTGCAAAAGTGTCTGACATCTGGTTTTGTATCAAATGATAAATAAGATCGTCCCTGCCCTTAGGAATTCACAGATACACGGGAAGACCAAGCTGAAAACTACAATGCAAGATACTGAGAAGGGACCTATGAGGGACTTCAAAAAGTTCACTGAGAAAATGAGTTTATTCCAGTGCAGAAAATGTTTTAAAACATTTTATTTAACTATTCCTAATTTCTTCATGACACAATTTTTTTGTGAACTTTTTGATGACCCTAGTATATGCTCAGCATGGTCAGGAAAGTAACACCAAGCCTTACTTGAGATAAACAGAAAGTGATCCTAGAGGGCCCAGGGTTCTACAAGAGAGGTAAAGTATTTTAACCCGGATAAAAATTGATGGCAAATCTCCCTTATTCTGAGAGCAAAAATCCCAACTTTTATATTAAATGCTTGTAGTGTTTAAAATAAGTCACAAGCAAGAGAAAAGGAACAGAGTAAACAAATTCATTCCAAAGTAGAATATGCCACTGATGTTTAGAGATGAGACTTAGCTTTTCAATGACTTCCAGATACTGAAACAGTTCTGCCTCTGTACATAATCCAGTGCCTTTTCATGCTTGTTTTGCAATTTGCAATTTTCTAATTACTCGTATACTTTTGGGCCACTTTCTCAATGTCTTTACCTGGTGACACCTTTAGATTTTTATCAGGTCATCGGGAGAATCATGATGTATTTTTCAATGCAAAAATGCATCTTGACTTTCCCAGCCACCCAGTATAATGGTAAGTTGAATAGAGTACTATCAATCCAGACAACTCGAGATGACAACGACCTCAGTTTGTCCATGAACAGTTTGGCAGGGTCAGGATGAGGGTGAGGCAAGTGAGCTGAGGCCATGCGTGTGCAAGGTAGGACTCTGTCTGCAGCAGGCAGCATAATGGTCTCCAAGAACATCTAAGATGGTCTCCGGAACCTGATTATATTACCTTACATGACAAAGGGACTCTGCAGATGTGATCAAACAAAGGACCTTGATATGGGAAGATTATATTGGATTATCTGGGTCAGTTCAGTGTAATCACAAGGGTCCTTTGAAAATAGAAAAGCAGACCCCCACACACAGACATGCACATAGAGAGCCTCTCAAGCCAGAAAAGACAGGGAAATAGGTTCTCCTTCAGAGCCTCCAGAGAGAATGCAGTCCTAGTATATCTTATTTTTAGACCTGTGAGATCTGTGGCAGACTTCTGATATCAGAACTGTAAGATAATCAATTTGTGCTGTTTTACACAACTAAGTTTAAGGTCATGGCAGCCTCAGGCCAGCCATAGCAAATAAATTCACTGACTTCATTTAACATGTAGATATTCTACTCATCATGGATATTTTGCATCAGTTTTGATTTTTTTTTGAAATGTTGGACTACGATATTATTTATTTTAATTGCTGAGTTTTTTGCACCCAAGATGAGGAACTCACTTGCTTTCTAATCTTGGTCCTGCAGTGTAGGCTTAGTTTTGCAGGCTCAGGATACATTATTGTTGGGGACTGGCAATGTTGGTGCAAGCCCAGGTAGAACGATCAGCAAATGTGTAGACCATATCTCTTGTCACTTATCTTTGACAGCTTGAAGAATGTCTTCATGTCTTAAACTAGGACTGCAATGGAGTTTTAACTTTGACTGTGGCTGTTTATTATGACTGAATGCTAGCAGCGACATGGCAGAGAATAGAGGGAAAACTGTTATTTCGAGTATATTTCATGCTTGGAGACCTTAAAATTGAATATGCTGAATGTATTTTTACATTGAATTTTATAGTCTGATTTTATCACCTGTATGAAAGATCATTTTAACCTAACTCAATATCAATGATTTGCTTATTTTGTCTAGGAATAGTGTCTTCTACCACTTAGGCAGCTGCATTAGATTCCAGACTTATTTCACAAGCTGTTATCTTATAACTAAAGAAGGATCCAACTCATTTTATTTTTTTTCAGTTAGCATGAGAGTACATGGTTTGACACAATTAAGAAACTTGCATGGAGTAAAGCAACAAAAATAGCAGCTATAACAACCTCTACAATTTATAGAGTTAGCATTCAAGTTTCACATAATCCTCAAAACAGCTTTATAAGCATGTCCTGTTATCCCCATTTCTCAGATGGGGAAGCCAAGATAAAAGGGATCATTTATAAAAATAGCTAGCCCTTAGATAGGGCTTACCGTATGCCAGCACTCTTGTATATACTAATTCATTTAATCCACAACAACCCTAAGAGGCACTGTCTTATTTTACAGACAAGAAAATTGAGGCAAGAAAAGGTTAAGTAACTTTCATAAGGTTGCGTTTAATAGGCTTACATAAAGAAGGCAATTTTACATGCTGGAGAGAAATACATGGAGGAATACAAATTCAAACTCAGATCTGTCTCTTTTAAAAAACACCATACTTGGGGAACAACAGATGGTGTAATGGTTACGTTACCGGACTCCCACATGGCCAACCGCAGTTCAAGTCCCAGACCTAGCTGCTTGAAACTCACACCAGGATCGTGTGTGTACATGCCCAAAATCCTGAGAGGAGAGAGGAAGAGAAGGGATTGCAGTGTGGTCATTCCTCGGACATGATTTCTTACGTTCTGTTTCTCTCTGTCGAGCACATATGCCATATAGTAAAATTCTTTAAATAAATAAATAATAATGTCCTGCTCTTTTTACTCTGCCATTATTATCTAGAACCTTGAACTGGAGTCTTGCTAATGTAACTGATTTTATGGCCTCAATCACTCTTCCCCTTCCCTGCCACAGTCATGTCATCTGCCTTTTAACAGACTTCCGGCTCTGCACTGATCAGCTCCATGGAAGGAGCTGAGAGACTCACTCCGCCACTGCCCAGGACTCACAGCAGTGGCCGTGAACACCACAACCTGAAGGTGCCAAGTTCTTAGGGTACCCCCACTTGCTCCCCATCCTGGAGGTACACATGGCAAAGAGGTAAACTGCTTTTCCCAGAGGATTTATGATCCTGACAGCACACCTCAGGCAAATCTTTATTGCCCTCGTGCCTTGGGAAAGGTATTATCTGGCTAGGGGGTAGTGACAGTGCTTTCACATCAGTAGCCTGTCATGGTGTTAAAGTACAGCTGGCAGAAATGTGTTTCCCTCTACTTTGCAACACTCTGGGATATCTTTAAAGAGATACTTCAAAGTGAAGGTCATTAAAAAGTCAATTCAGAATCTTATGATTTACGTATAAGATATCTTCTATAAGTTACATAGAAATGTGAAAGATTTTTCTGAGTCTTAGAGAATAACTGATTAATATTAGATTCTTTCTTTAATGACTTTTTTTTTAGAGAGATTTTTGCTGTAGGATGTGTGCTCCCCAGAAACACAGAGAGAGACAGTGAGAGGGAAAGTGAGAAATCACCCCCTGCTTCAGGGGAAATGGCGACACCGCAGTCCCTTCTCCTCCACTCTCCTCTTGGGATTTTGGACACACACACACACACACACACACACACACACACACACAGCGCCAGTGTACCCCCACTGACACACACACACAGCGTCAGTTTCAAGCCACTGTGTCTGGGACTCGAACCGTGATCAACTATGTGGGAGTCCAGCGCCTTAACCTCTAGGCCACCTGCTGGCCCTGAATATTACATTTTTAATCTTTCTGTTTCTAGTTGATTGTAACCTTACATTTATCTTGAAAGATGCATTGTGGGAAGTAAAACTTTTATCAGTTTATACATGAAATAAATATAAAGCTAATAGTAGTCATAATCTTTTTTCTGAGATCAAACTCTCATAACATATGAGGGGGCATTAACAAATTTGTGGAAAAAGAAATCAAATATGCATTTATTTTGGTACAAAGCTATTTAAAATCCATGCATAATTTTTTCATTATAGACATTTTACACAAACTTTTGGAAGCATTCCCTTATATATCTTAAGCTATACACGTGATTTTAAAAAATATTTTCTTTCTTTCTTTCTTATTTATTTATTTTAATTTGACCAGAGAGGGACAGAGTGGGAGAGAGAGACAAAGAGAGAAAGCGAGAAGACAAGTCACCAGGTCTGGCACTCAAACTGCAGAGGGCATGTGAGAGCCAGTACCCTTAACCATCACACCATTTGCTGGCCCCATTCATGTGATTTTGTATATATCAAAATACTCATTTGGATTGTCCAATTTTTACATATTTAACATTTATTAATGATAGAGAAAGTCAATTGTATAGCTTAAAATATCATCCCAGTGTAAGGAAGATGGGAAAATACTTTTGATTGGGAGTCCAAAGACCTGGTTATTATGGCTCTCCCATTACCAGGTATGAAATTGTACTTCTCTGGGTTTCAAGTGCTTCTTCTTTACAATGCAGGTAATAAGTCCTTCTTACCTTAAAGGTTTGGTTTAAGAATGAAAAGAGATAACATCAAGATAATTTGAAGAGAAACAGTATAACATACTTTATATTACTTAAACCATTGAGATTTATCTCTACGGTATTTGCATCCTAGGGAATAAATATGTTAGTTTCCTTTACACAGTTTGACACATTATTGGTTGCCTAGTGAATTGTGCATTTTTATTTGCTCCATGTATTGAACAAGGAACTGACATAGGCAGCTGATGTCAGGGAGAGGTGTGAGGACTTGAAAGTGTTCAAGGCTGAACCGGGACTTGGGGGACGTGGCTCTTTTATGCCCTTTTATATCAAGTGGCTAGACTCTAGCCCTCTTACTCTTAGGGTAAGTTTTACCTCTCAAGGTGTTAGTTTTCTCATAAGTAAAAACATGGAAATTGTACAACATAAATATCTAAAATCCTGTAATGATTTATTCAATCTTTTCTGCTGCCTTAAATTTTGAATTTTAATGCCAATTTTGGTTTTCAAGGAGCATATTAAAGAGTGTGCATTATCTTGATCATTTTACTTAAAAAATATAGAACGAGGGGGTTGAATAGTGGCATGGTGATAAAATGTGACACTCTAAGAGGCTGACGCAAATAGTGGCATGGCGGTAAAATCGGATGCTCTGGGAGGCTGATCCGTATTGAAAAGTTGTGAGTTTGTGTCCAGAGACCTTCTTGAATATACCAGGCATGTGTGTGCCATGATTGGGGCTTGCTGAAGCAGAGGAAAGATCGTGGTATCAGGACCTTGTTGGGGTACTGAATCTCTGTCTCTCTTCATCTTTCTCACTCATAGAAGAAATAAACTTTAAAAAAATAGAAAAGGAGGACTGGCTCAAAATCATGCATTTGAGCACACTAACAGGTGTTTTTCTGTTTGTTTTCAGTTTTTTGGGGAAAGTGAAAGTGAGAAATTACCCTCCAGAGCAATGGCCATGCCACAATCCCTCCTCCATTCTCCTCTTGGGATTTTGGGTACACACACACATATCCAGCATGATTTTCAAGTTGCCAGGTTGAGGACTCGAACTATAGTTGATTGTGTGGGAGTCTAGAGTCTTAACCACCACACAACCTGCTGGCCCCAACACTAACAGTTTTAGAAGACTCATTCACATAATGAAAATTTGTCATTAGGATCTTTATTAAACCCATGTGTAGTCATATTTAAAAATAACTAACATTTAATAAGCATTTCCTTTGTATAAGATAATTTGATAAACCCTTTTTATGCATTCTATCACTTAAACAACACTGAAAATAACCCAAAGCAGTAAGGGCAATAACTCTCTCTATTTTAGAGATGAAGAAATGGGACCCAAGAGAGGATAAGCAAATTGCCAGTGTCACACAGTTGCCATAAAAGAATAACGTCCAGTTTTGTATATTTTGTAAAGTAGCTTATGCAAAAGACTTTCTTAGAACAATCAAACACAAATCCTTAGGCTAGCTCCACGATCTGGTGGTTAAGGCAGCCAAATTCCACATGGCCAGCCGTGTGGTTGAAGTCCTAGACCCTGGGGCTTGAGAGGCACACCAGGCACATATGTGGATGTCCCCAAAATCCTGAAAGGAGGAAAAAATGAAAGGAAAGAGATTGTGCCATGACAATTCCCCATGGTGGGTGCTTCCTCCTATCCATATTGCTGTCTCTCTCTGTTGAACGCACACATCTATAGCAAAAACAAAACGAAACAGAACAAAACAAAACAAAACAAAAATCTTCCATTGTAAGATATGAAGGGCCATATTTGAATACTTGGATCTGAATTCCTCACTCAAATAGTAGACTAAGGAAAGAATTTAGAAATCTTGACTTTGAAGTAACATGCTAGTTTTCTCTCTCTCTCTTTTTTCTAGAGCAAATTTAGATCTTCCAGATTATTTTAAAGAAATGTTTACCCTAAACCTGGACTGAATAGTTGTAGTCACATACTGTGATATGCAAGATGAAGACATGCATCGTTACTTGATATAACACCGTCATATTTTCTCTAGAAGAGATGGTTATACAGCAAAGTTAGTCAACGTGGACAGCACCTGTGACATTGTCCTTCCACGGCAATATTAGAGATGAAACTGAGCTGTTAGGTTAGTTGATTTAGGTCTTCATGTCACAGCTATGTGAACACAACTGTAGGCACATGTGTTAGTAAGTTTTAAATTCTATTCAGTAGAGTGAGATTGTATATTAGCTATCATGTCACAGTTTTTAGTTCCACATTTTCATGATTTCTTATAGCATCCTAATGGTAAAATCTGTAATAAGCAAATGCATCGATACTTTAAAAACTTTGAAAGTGATAAGAGCTTAGTTCTTATAGGGAGTGAAATGTAACTTATTTTATTCGAATGGAGTAAAATTAGTGAAGTATTTTAGATGTACTTGTAGATAAAGGATTTAAAAGTAATTTCATAGAAAAGTTGAAAAAAGACTCCTTTACTATTTAATAACTTACATGAAATGAACCACATCTGATACTGTCATAAATAATGCAGAAAACTGTATGCTAGGTGCGGATTGTAAAACTGGTAACTTTATGGTCAGTACTCACGGATGGTTGTCACATTTGCCCCTTACAATTTGGAAATTATCACCCGTAGTCAGGATTCTTTATCCTTAAAATTAATGATCAAATAAATTCAAATGGCTGGTCTTCAAGTAATAATAATATTTCTCCACTTTCTTCTCATAAAAACTTAAAGCATCTTATGAAAATTGTAACAGTTCTTGATATAAAGCAGTATGGAATGGAAAGTGCTAGAATTTAGACATACAGGAGACAAACAAACAAACAAACACCAGTATACAGGAATTGAAATAAAAGGAAAACTTCTGATGAAGTGAAAATATTAGAGGTGGATTCCTGGTAGGAAGTAGTTCATAATATATTTTTTAAAGGATTATTTTATTTAACTCAATTTTAATTTGACCAGAGAGAGACAGAATGAGAGAGATAGAGACAGAGACGGAAAGAGAGAGGGGGGGTGGAGTGAGAAAGCAAGCTGCCAGGTCCAGGACTTGAACTGCAGTTGGCCATGTGGGAGTCTAGTGCCCTTAACCACCATGTTACCTGTCATCCCCAGTAGTTCATAATATTTTTTTAAATCAGTTGAAGAATTGTTTTCACTTTATCTTTTTCTTGGTTTCTTATTTAATCGATTTTTTTTGTTTTTTTTCTTTTTTTGGAGGTGTTTTTGCTATAGGGCTTGTGCACTCACCAGAAAGAGAGAAAGAGACAGAGAGACAAAAAGCGAGAAATCATCCCTCATGGGATGTTTTACAGAGAAAAACAGAAAAATGCATCATGACTTTCCCAATGACCTAATATTTAAGGATTTGGTTAGCTCTTTGAAATGCATTTCTCTCTCTCTTCTCTCTAGTTAGTTCCTTTGTGCCCTCTTCAATCCCCAAATGAAGTGAAACAAACTCTGTCAATAAACAGCTCTCCATGTTGGTCTCCAAGTGACTACAGTACGTATTGTCTCTAAGTTGAGGCCCATGCAACTTCTAGAACATCCTAGAAAAGTGCTGGTTAGGATGCAGCCCAATTCCGCAGCCAGCATCTAGGGCCTGGGTAATATCTATGGTCTTTCACATGGGCTGACCATGGGCTCTGCCATGTTTCACCGGGAGCTTCATGGGGACACTTTATTATGTTTGAATTTACCTTTTTGTTTCTGCACAAAGCTGCTGTGTAAGCCAGTCAGTCTCAAACTGTGGTCCACTGACCCTGTACATTTCATCTAGATTCTGAGATGGCTTTCTCTCGGTTTACGTGCATCTTGTCTCTGCTTTCCTGATGTTTCTGCTTCATCTTTGGGTTAACTTCCAGCAGCATCTGCGGAAAGATCTGATCACCTTAAGTCTGTTGCAATGTTTTTAGCTTTAATATAAACTTGCTGGGTTACCAAGGAAGTTTATGTCATAAAACAGATAGAATGTCACTCAGCATGCCCATCAAACATACTTCTTCCATAATCTCTTTTTCTCTTTTATGTCAACAATCGGAAACTCTCTCATATACTTTTACTCCAAGAATGCTTCCTTGGTGTCAAGAACAACTTAATCCATTTCTTTCCTCTTGAAGAATTATTACTATTTTTATACTTTTCATGAATTTATACTTCCCATCTGTTTCAGTGTTTGTAGTGCTTCCTGTTTTTAACTAATAGTTCAGCATAAAATGTGTGATTAACTATGTAAGTAAAATCTATTCAGCCCTACACTTAATGGTTTGGCCTACAGATGATTGAAAATTGTGTTTTAAATCAGCAGCCAGACAAAATAAAACAAAGCTACTAATTTTGGTGTGAAGCATCTTTGTAAGACTAGTTATGTTCCCCTCATGTGTGAATTTCAATTATTTCCCCATTTTTCATTGAACTTTGTGTGTCATAAATCATGTCCTAAATTATACACATTACTTTCCTAACTTAGAAAATGAGTTAAAATTTTTAAAACCTCAACAATATACATTACAGTTTAGCCAATTTGATTTATAGCATGTAATAGAAAAAAATGTTTGAGACCTATCTAAATCATCCTGGAAGATAATTTGTAACATATTTGTGGCATGTGAAAGGGAGCTCCTGAGAATTCTGATGCATAGTCCCGTTCAAACCTTAATTACACCCCTTTGGTTATTAATAGTTTTTGGTCTTTTCATTACTTATAAATTACTCATCCTTTTTCTAGTTTGATATGTTTTATCGTCACATTGTATCACATAGTATGAAGTAATTTTTTAAATAATGCTTACTACTATTGGGCCAAACTTAATTAATGAGTGAAACCCTTTGGCTTTTTCAAGTTGATGTATAGTAAGTGTGTGTGTGTGTGTGTGTGTGTGTTTGTGTGTTTAGAGCAGTGATGGAGCCGTCTAGGGAGCTTCCCTCATCATTCAAAAACATTAAACATAAAATACACTGGAAAGACCATGTAACCAGAACTCAAAAGAACCAGGATTCAAGTTTTATTCCACTAACTGTATGGCATTGGCCAATCTACCCTGCCTCTTCGAGGTTCAACTTCTCTTTCTCTAAAATTAGAATAACAATGCTTAGCCTGCTCTCTTTAAATTAGATTCCAATGAAAAAGTTCTTTGCAAGCTCTAACATGCTTTATTATCCTAACTTCAAATCAAGAGAAGCATGGTTGTTATATTTCACTGTTCATGAAGTTAAACTTATGCAGTAATTTTACATTCTTGATAAAAGTCACCATTTTTCACCCTATATACAGCAACTTCTTGTGAGATGTTGATTTTGAACCATTTAAGGAGTTTACCATCATATTTCATCATGGAAGCTTCATAATAGTACATTTGGAAGGAAACTTGCCCAATTTCAAAGCCCGGCTCCACCACTCCTTAGGTATAAAATATCGAGCAAATGTCTTAATCTTTTTTAAGCCTCAGTTTATCTTGGGGAGGGGACAACCATACTGGATATGGTTGTTATGAGAATGAAGTGAAGTAGGTGGTTTTTTTTTGAGAGATTTTTCCTGTAGAGTGCATGAACTTGCCGGGAAGACCGAAAGCAAGAAATCATACTGAGGAGGGATGGCCACACCACATGCCCTTCTTCTCCATATTCCAATTGCCATCTTGGGCATGCACACACATGTGCCCCGTGTGAGTTTTAAGCCTTTAGATCGAGTACTTGAACCATGGTTGACCACGTGCGAGTACAGCACCTAAACTGCTATACCACCTGCTGGCCCCTGAAGTAGCCTTTTCACAGCACCCAGCATACAGCAGACATTAACAAATCACGGCTATTTTATGATGATGAGTTCATTCCTAAGAAGAGGAAGGTAACTGATGACACTTGACCTTGGCTGTTCAGTTATCAGAATGAATATGAAGACCTTAACAGGAGGAGTGAAGACACCGGTAGTTATCTGTTAGGAGTTATTACAAAGTCTCTACAATAATTAGTTTTTTTATATCTAGTGCATATAGATTAACAAGTGTATTTCTTTGTTGGCAAGGACAACTTTAAAAATGAGCAAAAATATGAAGGCATTTTTTTTTCTGCCTTCTTTAAAAACAAATTTAACATGTTTTGCCTGTTTAAATTTTAAACTCGATGCTGTAATATGCAATGTTGACTGCCTCTGTTTCATTCACAGGTCAGTATATTTGTAGTCATTCCTAAGTAAAATTAGCCTAGAGAGGAAGATGTTGATCTTTAAACATTGCAGTTAAGTGGCAAGTGACATTGTAAGCAGAGTATATCATTTTTATGGTCAGAGGTTATCTTTTTCCCTTCTCTGGAGATTTTCATGATATTCAAACATTTATAAACTAAACCAATATCTCTTTTTTTCAAATATGTGTAATATTTGCTCATTTGGGAGTTTTTGATTCTCTGGATCTTGTCTGTGTTCTGTCATTTGCCTGCTTTTGGGGACATTTTAACAGTGGTTAGCTGTGATGACAGGGTGGGAAAGAAGCCATGAGGTCCAAATTAACCTGACAGTCTCCTACATCAGCCTTACAAGGTGAGCCTTCCTGACGTCTTCGTAAGCGAATGTAAAGGCCCCCAATCTTTCCTGACAAATCCTGCTGCTATAATAGTTAAGCTATAAGTGAGACTGTGTGTTTGTTGGGAGAAGAAATGGGTGAAAGGGTGGCCCATGTTCCAGGCAGATGATCTTTCTGCAGGCATCCTGCTATGAAGTCAGTCTTTCCCAGACTAAACCACAGGATTTCCTGAAGTAGAAGAAGTGAGAACCAAGCCTAACAGGACCAAGATGGGGGTGAAAAGCACTCTGGAGGAGCAGTTAGGATAGAGCAGGATAAAATCCATACTATTGCACAGCAGCACTTCTCACAAAGCCAGCCAGCCAGGCTCCATAAGTATGTGCAACTTCAAGAAGATCGTGTAGAAGAGAGAGAGAGAGGTTGAAAAAGAGCATGAGAGTGAAGCAGAACTAATCAATTCAGGAGAAAAGGGACCCAGAGGAGTGGGAGACAAATTTATTATATGAAAACGGAAGGAAACTGTAAATATCTGGCAAATACATACCAGTGCATATGGAAGAAAGAAAAGGCAAACATGGGAATAAAGAAGACTAAAAAAAGACTGAGACTGAGATATAGCCATCCTGGACTAAAACGTGATCCTGAGTGAACTGTGGGAGGAGGTGTCAATGGTTGTATTTAGGTCACAGTGCCAGAAGGCTCTTGGAAATAGTTGTAATGCTTAATTTAAATGATAGTAAATTCACACTTACTGCTTTTTTTCTACAGTGTATACTCACGTGATAGTAAGCAAGTCCTTTCTCTGTTCAAATACTAGTCTAGAAATATATAAAAAAATAGACAGTAGAGGTGTCCATTTTATTCTCAGCATCTACTTTTTTTGGTAGCGTTTTTGAATGGAAGCTATTTAATTAATGTTTGCTGAATTAGACTCAATTGAAGGAGAAATTTCTGAGCTTTGTCCTTCTACCTTTCAGCTTCTGTATAACTTTTGACTTTCTTCTGGCTCACTCAGTGCTGAGGTCAGCTGGGTCTGCTACTCCACGTGGGGAGTTGCATAGTTTGGAACCCTGGAATGTGCACTGTGTTGTTTATGCTAATGGACACACAGCTGTCTTCTCCCCCACGGGGAGATTGTTATCCATAGTCACTTAGTGCTTGTCCTAGGCCTGCTGTTTATATTCTTAGATTCTCAAGATCTATCTTGAACTCTACATTTAAGGTCTGGTGAGCTGTGAATTAGTTAAATTTGTTTTAAATTATATTCTCCTACATTCTACTAATCTTAAGACCGAGCTTAATGTGTTCTTTATTCCCCATCTCTTAGATAGGATTCACCTGCTTGCCAACAAGTTATCCGAGTCTGGTAAATAATATCGCTGTTTAGCTTTCTTTCATTAGTTGGACTGTTCTTTATCAAAGAGGTGTTTGTTGTGGACAAGGCTGGTTTTAACTTTGACTGTTAAGAAACGGTAAAATAGGAAAATTCAGCAGAGTATGCTTTTAAAATTATTTACATGGATAATTTAAAAGTATTTTAAGATACTGCTAACAAAGGCTATCAATTGAACTAAGTAAATATTACATGTATTTTCACGTTAGAAATGAGAGGTCTTAGGACTAGTGGTTGGTGTAATAGTTATGTCAATGGACTCCCATGTGGTCAACTGTGGTTCAAGTTATGGACCTGGTAACTCATGAAACTTGAAACTCATGTCCGGTGCATGTGTGTGCATGCCCAAGATCTGGAGAGGAGAATGGAGGAGAAGGGTTTGCAGCATGGCCGTTTCCTCGGGGTGGGGATGGGGGTGGGGGTGATTTTTCACTTTCTGTCTCTCTGTCTCTCCAGCTAGTGCACATGCCCTATAGCAAAAATCAATCACTTTGAAAACAAAACAAAACAACACACACACCCCAAACAACTAAAATGAAGAAATGAGAGGCTTTATTAATATGTTCTTGTAGAATAGTGTTATTTTTGCTATATTCATTCAGGAAACTTTCATTAAGTAGCACTATGAATTTTGAGCTAGGTAGTAGGGATTACAAAGTGAACAGGAGACCAGATGTTGGCACAGTGGTAAAAAATGGTACTCTGCAAGGAATCCCACATGGGAAGGTTGCCAGTATAAGCCTAGAGACCTCCTTGAAACCGTGAACCACGGTTGGCTGAAGGCAAAAGGTGCATTGCTGTATCAGTACCCTGTTGGGGGTTTTATCTCTCTTGCTCAGTCATAGAAGCCATAAAGTTAAAAAAAAATAATAAGCAGCAATTCAGAAGCTATCTTCCACATGCTTCTCCAACCAAATCAGGAAATCCATCTATAATTTTACATGAATATCCTAATTTCCTTCCAGTTACAATGAATGAATTGAATGTAATTCTATCCAAAACTCTGTAGATTTGTTTTCTTTCTTTAAGAACTTTGCTTCTGCTATTGCCCTCAATCATACATTCTCTTCTTTATTTCATCAACACATCACAGGATTTCTGAGTTGCCAAGTCTGTGTCTTCCCATCATGAAGAATTAGAAGTATGAATAAGAGGAGGGTTCTAGCGAAGTGAAGTTTATTGAAAGAGGAAAGCTCCCACAATGGGAGGGGTCCTGGGAGTAGGTACCAAAGTAGGGTTCTCATCAGTTGATTTTATCCTACCTAGAAGGAGCTAGTGCATGTGTTGTCTTGTGGTGAGGGTCATGTACCAGGTAGATCACACTATCCTTCCTACTCCCAGAGTTGGCCCAGAGGTCATGAGATCCTACATAGTGGGGAAATGTTACTCATTTTTTTTTTTTTTTTTTTTTTTTAAAACCCTTGGCCCCAAAA